>NC_053023.1:134038699-134338699 GCF_003073215.2 Triticum urartu | reverse complement strand
ATTCTGCATATTTTTATGTTTGATTCATGGGAGTAGGAAAAACACATGAATTCCAAAAAGTACGCCCAAATTAGGACTAAAAATTGTGCAGTAGTAAAATTATGTTTATATAATGTTAGTTATGGCCTTGCCTTTGTTTTTCGCGTATAGAATGTGAAAAAAGAGGTTTCGTGGATTATAGAATCCTTTTTATCTCTATGGAATTCCAACTAAATTTGTATGCTAATTCTTTGATCCATTCTTTTGAGTCAAATGAATGAATAGTGTCACCATAAGAAACTTTTGTATTCGTATCCTTTTCTGATTTGTCCACAAATCAAAAGGTCCCCATGATGCGCAGTCCATAGCTGATCACAAGATCATATGCTCCCGGGTGAACACTAAACTAAAAAAATTCTGAAAATAGCAAAAAAAAATTCAAATTTTCATGGTGATTTTGATATCGGATGAGCCCGGGATAAAAAAAGCATTGCTCCAAAATAAAAGATCTTGAAACGCCGTTTTTTTTTTGTCCGGAGCTCCTCCATTGTCAAATGGTCATGAAATTTTGCATACACCTAGAAAACTTGTGCATCTTTGGTGACAAAAATTTAAAATACTAAAATTCCTTTTTCCATTTATTTTGATTTACTTTTTAGGTGAATTTATTTCGATTTACTTTCTTTGGGGGCAAATTTATTTCGATTTTCTGTTCATCCTGCTCCACAGCCTCACTCCACAGCCCGTACCGCCTCGCACCCGGCCTCATCCTGCTCGGCCCACGTTGCGGCAGCGAAGCGTCTGAAGCCCAAAGCGGGGCGCCCACCGGCCTGTAACTGCTAGGAGGGGGAGACCGACGACAGCCCCAAGTGCGCAACCGCCGCCATCGTCCTCCTCGCGGCGCGCGCCAAAACCCGCCGGCCGGATACCCACCCACACCCTCCTCCCTCCCGTACGAGCCGCTGCGGCCGCCGGCTCCCGCAGCGCTCCGATGGCGCAGGAGGAGAGGGAGCTCCAGGTCCGAGCCCTCGACGGGCGGTCCACCGCCGTAACGCTCGCCGCCGCCGCCTCCGTCCGGGACCTCAAGGTCGCGCTCCGGGGCTCCTTCCCTCCCGCGCAGATCTCAAGCAACTTCCATCTCTTCCTCAAGGTGCGCCATCCACTCCACCCTCCCCCGTCTCTCTGTGACCGTTCTGGTATGGTTTTGTCACGCTCCGCGGCATTGCTGCATTTGCCGCTTTTTCTGATGACGGCATGGTTTCTCATGATGAAGGGTGCTAAACTGCGATTAGAGGCAGAGATTGGCAGCCTTGCCACCGGCAATGGTGAATTCATTGTTCTCGTTCCCTTTACACGGAAGTCAGCGCAGAGTTCTTCAGTGGCCATGCCAGCCGAAGAGCAGAGTGCAAATCCACCAATATCACAGGAAGTGGCGACTGGGGCTAATTCAGCCTGGCAAGGCATTATGGATGACCTTTCATCAATACCGAATAGCACAAACGTTGATGATGTATTGAAAAATTTGTATTCCTCTAGCATCCCCTGTTCGGGGAGCTATGCAGAGGATGGGCCGACAGGTAAAAACCTGTCAACTGGATGTTCAAGGAAAAGGAGAAAACTGTGCAAGGAAAATGGAAATGGTTCCAGTGATGCACCTGGAGTGGAAGGTGCATCGAAGCAGCCTAGCATGAATAAGAAGAGTAGTTTTGTCAGATCTGCTGCATCGTCATGCCATGTAGGTTTCCATTGATTGAGTTTTCTGTTTTGCCTTGTCAATTTTAGCTTAGCTTTCACCCCAGGTAGCATGAATCCAAACTGCAGCCTGGTGTAGTTTCCATAAAGAGGAGCCTTTAGGCATATGCTAAGCATTGGTTTGTAGGACAGTATGTTGACAATGCATTTGGATTGCAGGATAAACACCCCTTAGGGCCTGCCGAAATGGTTGAGCATCTGAAAAATGGCCTTGGAAAGGAGGGGCAGGTTTTCACTCTGTTTCAATTTCTTGAAGTAACAATGCAAATAAAATCATAATCTTTATGTTGCTGATTATTTGTTTCAGATTGTACATATTGAAGAGATTCCATGTAGACGGGCATCATATTCAGAACTTCCTCGTGATCTTTCAAAAGTTATGAGGAAAGCACTAGAAAGTATTGGAATATCTAGATTGTATAGCCATCAGGTATAATGGGGTATGTCATCTACCATATTTTCCTATATTCTGTTGTTGAGGCTAATTTCTTATGTTGACTTGAACTCAAGTGCAGTCTGAAGCTATACAATCTTCCATTTCTGGGAAGCATGTTGCGGTAGCAACTTCAACATCAAGTGGAAAGTCTTTGTGCTACAATATTCCTGTTCTTGAATCTCTCTCTCAAGACTTGATGGCGTGTGCTTTATATATATTTCCGACGAAGGTCTAGGCAGAACCCACTATGTTGTAAGCATGGTTATGTGAAATCTTGTGAGAAACCCACTTGGCTGTTGTATTGCAGGCTTTAGCTCAAGATCAGTTGAGGACTATAGTGGAGATGAAGAAAGCATTTCACACTGATATTAATGTTAGCATCTATGATGGAGATACCCCTAGACAAGATCGTCTCTGGATCAGGGATAATGCACGACTGGTAAATATGTGCTCCCTGGTCTATAGAGTTATGCTTAACTTTTATTTATTTTGGTGTGTCTAATCACTTACTCTCCTCACTCTCAGCTCATTACCAACCCAGATATGCTTCACGTGTCAGTCTTGCCATGTCACAGTCAATTCAAAAGGATCTTGTCAAATCTCAGGTGGAACTAAATGATTTACTTAGTTATGTCAATAATTTTATTTGAACATCGAGTGTCAGTTCTTAAAGTGTCAGTTCTTAAAAAAGAACTGATACCTGATATCAAATGTCAGGTGGAAGTAGAGGAGAGTTTCCTTATTTTATTTTGTTAACGGTGTTATTTGATCGGGTGGTATCATATTTCTTTCTATTTATACTTTCTTATTTGGTAAGCATATCATTTATTGTTCATTTGATAACATGTTTCTGCCATAATCTACTCAGGTATATTGTCATTGATGAAGCTCATTCATATAAAGGAGTATTTGGCTGCCATACTGCACTTATACTTAGAAGATTGAAGCGCATTTGTTCAAATAGTATGTATACTTTGTTGAACCATTCAATAGTTGTTAGTCCACTCAAAAGGTTCCATTGATCTCGCTACAAGAGAACTCTGAAATGCCAATTAGCTTCTCAAAATTTGTACTCCCTCCGATCCATATTAATTGTCGCAGCCTTAGTACAACGTTAGTACAAAGTTGTACTAAAGCTGCTGTATTTAATTTGGATCGGAGGGAGTACTTAATTTTATTAAATTGTGAGATATAACTTAGTAGATATACTTTAGTTCAGGTATTACTGATACAATTCCTAAGCATCTTGGTCTATATGCAGTTTATGGCCGTCATCCTACATTCACGTTTTGTACAGCTACTTCAGCTAACCCACGTGAGCATGTTATGGTAGGTTATATCTTCTCCTCACTGTAGTTTTGAAAATATGTGGTTGTAACTAAAAGAAAATAAACCAGCTCCCTCTGACAATTTTACTGTATGTAAAACTTGCTCCTCCTTGCAGTAGTTTTTTCAAAACATATCAGTTTTGGTCAACCTTTTCTTATGCAGGAACACATTAATGAGTTGAACAAGAACTTATTGTGTTAGATAATATTATTTTGGGATGGCCATCTTAATTTGCTATCTCTGCAGACTTATTTATATGGACTCTTCTGGGAATTGCATACATTTGTCTTCAAGCATTCTGTTTCTATCTCAGGAGCTGGCCAAATTGGATAATGTCGAGTTGATTCAGAATGATGGAAGTCCGTGTGGTTCTAAATATTTTCTCTTGTGGAATCCCCCATTACATATGAAAAAAGAGGGAGGCTCACGAGGTAGTTCAGTAACTAGACGCTCAAGGTATTCACACCCTTTTTATAATTAATGCTATTGTTACTTTTTGTTCATTGTAGTTCTACATTTCAACTTTCATAACTGCTTGTCTTTTTGTCCATCAGGCATGATATTTAATTTGTAATGACCCATATATCATCATTCTTTGGTGTCTAGCATGACATTGCAATTTCCCCAGTGTCATTTTTCACTTGTTTCAAAATGCTAAGGTCCCTAAGCAACCACTTAGTGGAAAAGGAAGTGATCGAGTGATGAAAACCAGGAGGTGGGCTTGGAAGCAGCCATCCTGCTAATAATAACAGTTGTATTGCTGGGTCGACTCCTAACAGGATGGCTCAAGAGTTCAAATGTAGTTTTACTTTAACACACCATATTACTTGTGGTTGAAACCTTTGTCAAGTGACGCACTCCTAATTGTGACACCATCATTCTCAAGTCAATATGCTATGTTGCTATTGCTTCAAAGTAAGGCATCTTTGACTTTAGTATGGTGCTGTGATTACTCTACATAAAAATGTGCGACGTATGAGCTTAAGATACAGAAGATATCAAGTGGAAAAGCTTGAGCCATCATTTAGGATGCAGAATTTATTCAATCTTGAATGTATTCATTTTCATACTGCGTGCCAGTTCTTATTTGTTCATATACCCTGCAATTATTTTCTGATAACTTCTTTTTCTGACAAAAAAACTGATATATCATATTTTTATTTGTTAGCCCAATAGTAGAGGTTTCTTATCTGTTCTCTGAGATGGTTCAACATGGGCTCCGCTGCATTGCATTCTGTAAAACAAGGAAGCTATGTGAGCTCGTTCTGTCTTACACGTAAGAGCACATTTTCCTATCTCTTTTTTACTTTTTCATTTTCCCAGTTTTTTGTACTTTTTCTATGTGCAGTTTCTTAGTTCTTTAGATGATCTATCTGTTATTGTAGGCGTGAAATTCTTGAGGTGACTGGAAAAGAATTGGTAGATTCTATCTGTGTATATCGTGCTGGCTACATTGCAGAGGTTGTTATTTTTTGCCATTTTCCTAATATATTCTGACATCCTACTTATGATTCTTTAATTCTGATCTAGGGTTTAGCATGAAGATTGTCTTTAATCTCACTCGTGATTTGCAACATCTATTAATCTCTAATGCATAGATAAAGGTATCCTTGCGATACAAGTGTTACCAGCAGTTGCATCACATACACCTTAATTTGATGTTGTAGCAACTATGTTTGTTCATGAGAGAATGAATCCCTTTGTTTATGTTTTAATAGAAGCAGCCGACCAGGTACAGAAGAGAAGAAAACAATGATCTTTTATCTTTTATCGAAGTGTATAATTTGTTAGGAAACATTATTACATGAATTCTACGATGCTTCTGGTGCCGCTCGTCCTTGTCTTAGTTTATTTTCCGCTTGGCCTCATCGTCGCGATGATCACTCGCATGTTCGTTGTCAGTGCTGGAGTCTGAAGATTCCCTCGAGCATGTCCACCACTTTCAGTCGCCGTGATCGCGCACATCGATCGAGTCTGGCTGGTCCTCTATGTCATATCGACTATGCGGCATGATGCGGAGATACTTCTATCCACGATCTCTCATGCAGGCATGCTACACCGTCTACACACAGCCCGCCCCGCGCCATCCCCCCCCCCCCCCCCCCCCCCCCTGCTCGTCTACCGTCGAAGATAGAGATCACCTATTCTTTTCATGCCCTCATGCATTGGTTGTGGCAACGGCTTGATATTGTTACATTGTCCTCTCAGTTCAGCCCTGACCTGGGACACAGGCATGTCTCAGGTCATCAGTGACGCGATCTGTCCTTCGGTGCTCCTAATCATTTTTTGGAAAATCTGGGGCACTTGTAATGCAAAAGTTTTCCGAAGCCAAGAGATTGATGATGTTGATCTAACTGTGTAGTCTGTTTGGCTCAGGAATCTGGACCATAAGATAGCAGCCCTTGACTATCTATCGTTGCGTTAATTGTAATCTTGTAAAACTCTTGATTTTGAAGTAATGAATTCAGGTGTCCCCTCCCTCCCCCTTTGATTGCTCAGTTTTTTTTTTCTCTTACATGTGAGAGTCGAAAACAAATTATTGCAGGACAGAAGAAAAATTGAGGCTGACCTCTTTGAGGGAAAACTTCGTGGCGTTGCTGCCACAAATGCTCTTGAGCTGGGAATTGATGTTGGACATATTGATGCAACATTGCATCTTGGATTTCCTGGGAGTGTTGCGAGGTAGGTGAAAGAGATCATTCGAGTAGAGTCTTATGTTTCTTTGTGAAGCCCACTAAGATACAGAATTTTAATTGTAGTTTATGGCAGCAAGCCGGAAGATCTGGAAGGAGAGCAAAGCAATCATTAGCCATTTATGTTGCCTTTGAGGGTCCTTTAGATCAGTATTTCATGAAATCCCCAGATAAACTATTTGGCAAGCCAATTGAACATTGCCAAGTTGATTCACATAACCCAAAGGTGCGTAGATCTGTGCTTATTTGAACTGACTATGTTGTTATATTGAAATACTCGAGTATCTAACTCTTCGCTTGGTTTCTCGGGATATGAAATTCGTTGCAGGTTTTAGGACAGCACATTGCCTGTGCTGCTTATGAACATCCAATCTGCCTGCAATATGATGAGAATCATTTTGGTTCTACTTTGGATAGTATAATGACAACTCTAAAGGACAAAGGTTTTCTGGTCAACAACCCGTCTGAACCTTTTTCTTCAACTATGTGGAATTATATTGGACCAGAGGTTTGTTCCTTGTTCATTCTCAGTTATATAAAATAACTCCTTCTCTTGTTACGTCAGTGCTCAGTAGTATTTGGATTTCTGCAGAAAAATCCTTCACAGACAATTAGCATACGAGCAATTGAGCATGACAAGTACAAAGTGATAGATAAGTTAAATAACAGATTACTTGAGGAAATTGAGGAAAGTAAGGCATTTTTCCAGGTAATATGTTTTAACTGTTCCAAAAGTACATGGCCACTGTTATGCTTTTATGGCTCTTTAAATATTCCCCACTGTCGGCGAAGCAGGTAGATAAATTCATGAATTTATGCACCATAGCTTTTTTTTAAAAACAATTTATGTATGCAATCTATACTTGAGCCATTGATGAGAACTGTGGATCTGCCGTTCTGAGTTCTGCTGTTATTTGCTTATTATCTCAAGTGCCCTTTTCTCAATTTCAGGTGTATGAGGGCGCTATTTACATGCATCAGGGTGTTAATTACTTAGTTGAGGAGTTTGATTTGTCATCAAGGACAGCTTTCTGCAGGAAAGTTGATGTGAAGTATTACACAAAGACACGAGACTACACTGACATCAATGTCCTTGGAGGAGATTTTGTATGTTCTTGAAAGCATTACATCATTTGATCTTATACATTCTTCTATTATGAAGTTATATCCGCTACAATATTGTTGAGCAATACATAGTTTATATCTCTTTTATCTAGATTTTCTAGACCCTAGCTAATTCCCTAATTCTGAGGACTATCTACCATCTCCTTTTCCGGTAGATGTCAATGACATCACCTTATACTATTCATTGATTTATTTGAACCCCGAGTTCCATGTTTTGTCCTCATTTTTTCCTTTTCCTTTCTTGGAGAACCCCATAATTGCTTGATGTATAACATGAAATAGGATAATTGTTCCGTCTGAGATGCTTGATCATGCTTTTGATTCTTTTCGATACCTTTTTTTCATCTAAAAAAGTTAACGCCAGTAAGTCCTGAACTTCCCTTTAAGTGAAATCTTTGTGATTTGCTAGTATACTGATATTTTGTTCTCAATGGTTAATTGTCTCTTGTAAAAAATCTTGAAGGCTTATCTTCCGGCATTCAAAACCAACCATTTGAAGACAACTACGCAAGCAAATAGTTGCAAGGTGTCGACTAAATGGTTTGGCTTTCATCGGATATGTAAATCGAGCAGTAAAATATTAGACACAGTTGAACTTAGACTACCTCCATACTCCTATGATTCTGAGGTTTGTGACTCAACTAATAAATCTTAGCAACATTATGATGCATTTCTCATGATTTTTACACTTGTATTTTTTATATGATGCCACAATAGGCTGTTTGGATACGAATTCCACGGTCAGCAAAAATAGCTGTGGAGGAAAGGAAACTAGAGTTTCGTGGTGGTTCACATGCTGCTTCACACGCACTCTTGAATATATTGCCTTTGTAAGTTCTCATTTACTGCTGTTATAATGGTTTGTGGTAGACACTAGTAATTTTGAAGCACAATTGTTTGGCACTGGTCTTAAAGAAGAATACTGCCAACCACTTGTTGTTTAACTGTTAATGCTATTCTTGCATTGAATTCTGTCATAATTTTGTTGCATCCTTTGCCTTTACTAATTTAGCTCTTTTAACTGGGATTGCTTGTGCGATTTGTGCAGGCATATGATGTGTAGTGCTTCTGACCTGGGAACTGAGTGCGTAAATCCTCATGAAACCCGTGGTATGCCTGAAAGAATTCTTTTATACGATAAACACCCAGGTGGTATCGGCCTGGCAACGCAGGTAATTTCAGATATTCGGCTATCTAGGCTATGTGAATGATCTTGGTGTAAACCGCAGTTTGTCTGTTCAATCATGCAGGTTAAAAAACTTTTTGGGGAACTTCTGCTTGCTGCTTTAGAGCTTGTTTCAACATGCAGTTGCGCTAGTGCTTCTGGCTGTCCGAATTGTATCCAAGTAAGTTTGAATGTTGTTTTTATTTTTTGAAAGATCCAGCACTGCTGGCTTTTCATTGATTAAGCAGGGAGCATGCGGAAAAAAAATTCATGATCAAGTGATCATGGTGGGGGTTACAGAGTTGACCCCACTAGAGGGGTCGCCATTTGCCTAAAAATTGAACAGAGATCAGCCTGGGTCACCAAGTGGTGTTTCCAGGCATTTGGCTCCGGCAAGCCTCCAAGAATCCATGTCTTGCCTGATTGCTGCAAGGATTTCAGCACTCTGACGCTGGCGATCTCTGAAGGTTCTTGCATTCCTCTCCAGCCAAATATGCCAGGCCACCAGCATCATTGTAGACTGCACCCTTTTCCTGTTTGCCGTTCCTGCTGCGCGCATGGCTCGTCTGAACCGTTGCTTTGACGATCCCGGAGGCCCGTTTGGAGCGGCTAAGATACTGGCGCACCCCGGGAGGGAGGCAACCTTTCGCCAAATTTCCTGAGACAGTGGGCACTCCCAGAGCAGATGAACTGATGATTCAAGGCTTCGCATGCACAGCCGGCAGAAGTAGCCATTTACCCATCCCCTCCTCTGCAATCTGTCGTTGCACCATAGCCTATCCTGGAGCAGCAGCCAACAGAAGAACTTCACCTTGGCAGGGGCCCAAGCTTCCCATAGGAGAGCCTTGTTGTCCGTCTGTTGAGTCTCCGTGAATTGGACCTTGTATGCCGAGCCTGCTGAGTATTTCCCGGAGGCGTCAAAAATCCATCTGATGGTGTCTTGGGTCCCTGCTTGCAACAGCGTGTTTGCACCCGCAATGACTCGCCACATGAGAAGGAAGCTTGTAGCGATGTCGTCGTAGCCTCGATGTCACAGATCCTGAATCCATGAGTCATTATGCAGCGCAGCCGCCACCGTTTTCTGTTTTCCTCTCGATCTTTTGAACAAGTCGGGGAACAAGGCGGCCAACGGTGGCGAGGTGAGCCAGGTGGAGCTCCAAAAGGAGGCCGTCTTCCCGTCGCCGAGGGTCACCGTTGTGGCAGCAGCAAACAGAGTCATGTCTTGCTGATCGCATGGCAGCTCAGTGCCTGCCCACGGGCGTTCTTGGTGGTGCCAGGCAAGCCATAGCCAGCGCAACCGGAGGGCTCTGGAGAATTTGCTCAAGTTGTGGATTCCCAATCCCCCTTTTTCCGTTGGCGAGCAAATCGTCGTCCAGTTGACCTTGCATTTTCCTCCAGCGAGGTCATCATCCTGTGCCCAGAGAAAGCGCCGCCTTGCTTTGTCAACTTCCTTGAAGAATTTTTTCGGCGCTCGCAACACGGACAGGGCAAAAGTGGGGATTGCCGTGAGGACACAGCGGACTAACACCCTTCTTCCAGCAATTGATATTAACTTGCCCTTCCAGCCGGCCAGCCTAGCTCTTATCCTATCAAGTACAAATTGCAGATGCACAAGTCGTAGTCGTCCCAGCCTGATCGGAAGACCAAGGTATGTTATTGGGAAAGGCCTGATTTGCCCTCCAAAACTCTGCAGAATGAGATCCAGGTCCAGCTCATCGCAGCTGATGGGGCTTATTGAGGATTTTGCTTGGTTGAGGTGCAGGCCAGAGGCGTCACCGAACAGCTTAAGGAGTTGTAGCAGCTTGTCAATTTCCTCCTTGTCTGGGTTTGCAAATATTATTGCATCATCTGCATATAGACTGACTCCGAGCTTTACATCTCTGCCCGGCAATGGTGCAATGATCCCATCAGCGGCCGCCTTAGAGATGAGACGATGAAGGGGGTCAATAGCCAAGATGAATAGCAGAGGGGACAACGGATCGCCCTGCCTTAGGCCTTTCTTGTGTTTGATCTGGGCACCCAGGATGCCATTTAGCATGAAAGCAGAAGAGGAGGAGGAAAGCAGGAGGGCAATCCAGTCACTCCACCTGGCGCTGAAGCCCAAGACTGTGAGGAGTTCCAGAATGTATTCCCAGGACACGGAGTCGAAGGCTCGAGCAATATCCAATTTGATCAGGAGGGCAGCCTTCTTCTTGCGGTGCAGGGGACGGACACAATTTTGGACATAAAGGAAGTTGTCTTGCAGGCATCTTGATTTCATGAAAGCACTTTGGGCTGGCGAAATGAGTGCGTCCATAACCGTTGAAAGGCGCATGGATAAAACCTTTGCGATAAGCTTAGGGATCGAGTTAATCAGACTAATCGGTCTGAAGTCTCCAACTCTTTCAGCCCCATCTTTCTTTGGCAGCAGCGCCACTAGAGCATCGTTTATGCGCTCAAAGTTTGCTCCAGATAAGCTGTGAAACTGCTGGAACATGGTCATAACATCGCCCTTGATTATGTCCCAGCAAGAGCGGTAGAAAACTCCATTAAAACCATCAGGACCCGGCGCCTTCTCGCTTGGGGAGGCAAGCACGGCAGCCCACACTTCCTCCTCCGTGAAGGGATTATCCAGCCCTGCTGCCGCCACCCTTGGGAGTCCCAGCTCTTGCCAGTTCAAGGTGCAGGATCGCTGCTCTTTTGTGCCCAGGATGGAGTGGAAATGATCTTGTATAATCTCTGCCTTGTCGTCATGCTCCGTTGCAAGGGTTGTGTCAGTGCGGAGATGGTGGATGAAGTTCTTCCTCTTTCGCGAGTTGATCTTGGCGTTGAAAAAGGACGTGTTTGCGTCGCCGGCCCGCAGCCAAGTGACCCGTGACGCCTGTCTTCTTCGTGCCCGCTCCACCGCTGCAAGCCCAAGCACCCGTTGCTTAAGCAGTTTTCTGAATTTGAACTCTTGTGGCGTCAGCTGTCGCGTCTCCATGGCAAATATCAAATCTGAGGATAAGCTCATTTGCCATATGGAACTATACTTTGGCATCGCTGAAGATGGTCTTGCTCCACAACTTGAGGTCGTTTGCCACTCTTTCCATCTTTGTTTTGATTCTGGCAAACGCGCAGGTCTGGTTTACTGGGCGGTGCCAAGCCCGTTGCATTGTTTCTCTGAAGTGGGGGAATTTGGGCCAGAATCCCTCGAACCTGAACCTTGCCCGGGTTGGGGGAGTTGTCACACTAGCGAGCATCAGGGGGCAGTGATCGGAGCAGGAGGATGATGTAGCCATCAACATGTATGATGGGAAGAGGGCTTCCCACGCCGTGTTGGCGAAGAATTTGTCGATGCTAACTAACGTCGGCGACTCCCGCTCGTTACTCCACGTGAAACGCCTATTTTTGCACTTAATCTCTCTAAGAGATGCTGAATCTATAGCCCTTCTAAACCTACCCATGATTCTTCTATTAAGGTTTAGGTTGCTTTTGTCCCTAGCCTCGTAGATGACATTAAAATCGCCGTTGATTAGCCACGGGGATCCTCCGGGCGGTGCACTTCTAACCAATTCTTGCAGAAAATCCTCCTTTTTAGCGTCGTCCGTTGGGCCGTAGACAGTGGTAAGGAAAAAGCGCTCATTTGTGCTAAGCACGGTGACCTGGGCCGTGATGCTAAATTCACCTATCGCCTGCGAAACTACTGAGATGATATTCCTATTCCAGAAGATTGCTGTGCCACCACCGGTTCCAATCGCTGGAAGGACAATGCAGTCCTGAAGTGTGTTGCCTCCTATATCTAACACCATCTGCCGCGACCAAATATCTATTTTGGTCTCCTGCATACACAGGATGGCTGTTCTATGTGATGTTGCAATCTCGCGGACCGATTCTCTCTTTGCAGGCATGTTTAGACCCCTAACATTCCAGGAAACAATACTGCAGTTCGTACTACTCATGGGGCACAAGGATTTTTCTCCAGGAGCAAATCTTGACTACTAAGATTGAGATACACCACCTTACAATCAGGGCTCGCCGGCGGCCACCAATAGGCCCCAACTCCCGCCGGCAGAGAAACACCACCGCCATCCTAGCACTACGAAGCAATCCTAACTCGAGCCGGCTTAAGGCCAGCCGCCCCTGGAGGCTACAATGACTAAGAACATCATACATGATCACACCTGGGCCGCCATGGCTGCTCCTTCAGGGCCAAGAAGCCCCGCAGCGATGCAGAGCGCTTCTTTGTTAAGGCGGGTGAGTTTGGCGAGCCCCTCCATGTCTTTCTCCGTGAGGGGTTCCTCGAACTTCTTGACCAGCGCTGCCGCCGCCTTGGGAGTCCACTTGTCCTTGGGGCCGAGTAGACCTAGCTCGCGCACAATCCTGAGAGCCGCGCGGTTGGCGACAGGCACCTGGGAGGTGTTGCTGGCCTGCCTTGCACTCTGGCGGGTTGGCACTGAGGTAGCTCTCGATCTTGGAGGAGCAGATGGCCGCTGCGACGGCGCCTTGGCAATGACTGGTGGAGGGATGTTGGTGAAGAGGGAGCGCATTGCAGAAGGGGGGGCGCTGGCGTCGATCGCCAGGTGCTGCACTTCCTGGGTCACCACATCGAGCTGCACCGCAACAGAGGACGCTGGAGCTTGTGCCTGGCATGCCATGGTTGATGTGCCTCCATGTTCTGCCACCAAAGCCGCTGCAGCATCGACTGGGGTCTTCTCCAGGGGGAAGTCGGGCGGCTCCACCAGGGCCGCGGCAGCAGCAAAGTCGATCTCCTCAGCCATCCCAAGTGATGCAGCCGGCGTGACCTGGCCCCTGTCTTCCTCGAAGAAACTTGCCACCGGGTCTGGGGAGGGGAGCCGGGCCGCTGCAGTGACCCTGGGGACCGCCAACTTGCTCTTGCTGCGGGGCGCCGCCGCCTGCCTGCCCTTCCTTCCGGTAGGGCGCTGACGACTGGTGGGGGTGCGGCTCCGGTGGCGAGGCTCCCGGGAACCCGACTCCTGCTTGGGGTCCTTGCCACGGTCGCTGCGGCCCCGCCCAAGCAGGGTGTCTTTCCACGAGCGCCGGCCGCTGTCGTCGTCTCCATCATGGCCGCGCCTGTGGCCGCCAAAAGGCAGCCCATGGCAGCCCGTGGAGGCAACCGGGGGCCTCTGGCGCTACTCCTGGCCTTGCGGCGCCGTGCCGTCCTCCATCTTCATGTACCAGGTAGCAGGGTAGACAGCCGGGAAGGGGCGGTCGTCGGCTCCCGATTCCGAAGAGGGGAGACCGCTCTAGGGTGATGAAGAAGAGCGCGGCGAGAGCGGAGTCCAATCTTCCACGAGGTCCACGTGAAGCAGCAGGTCACGTCGCTTCACCCAGGGCGGCGACGCGACGTCGCGGCTCGGTGGCGAGAAGCCGAGCATCTCCTTTGTTCTGCCAGCCCCGCGCTTGATCATCCAGAGCGTGCGTTTGGTCGGGATGTGGGCAACATCCCAAACCCGAACCCAGCAGGCAAAAGTCTTCGTGTGCCCACGCTCGAATGTGCGGCTGTCGAGGCGGTCCACCCTGCACCTGTCGCCGATGGCCTCCTCCGCACCTTCCAGGGACCAGAACTGCATCGGGAGATCTTCAATGACGACGCGGACGTGCAGCTTGAAGTTGTCGTGGGTGACGTGGTCGTCCTCGTGCCAGGCCTTGATCCTGAAGGCAGCGCCGTCCACCGTCACCGTCCCCTCTCTGATGGCGTTGTCGTGGTGCGCAGGGAACTCGAAGTGGACGAAGAACTCCTCCGGGTGGTGGTATGTCACCCGCAGCAAGTGCGGCGGGATCTTGAGCAGCGCCTCCAGAGCCCGGCCCACCGCCATGGGGTTCGACGGCCGCGTCTTGTCCACCGCCGAGAGGAGCACCGCGTGATGCCCGAGGAAGAACTCCTGGTGCTCCATCGCCGGCGACGAGATGACCACCTTGTGGCTCTCCCGCGGGCGCCGAGACGGGTCGGTGAGGAAGCTACGACGGTCCATCCCCGCCACGACGGGTGGTGGGATGGCTGGAGGAGAGGGGAAGCGCAGCCGGGAGTGCACCGCTGCCCTAGGAGGCACCGGCCCCAACCTGCCCTTGGCCGGACCGCCCCCCCCCCCCCCCCCCCCCCGATGATTTCTCGGATTTTGTGGACACTCTGCCAAAATGGCCTTGACGCTTACAGATGATGCAGCGGAGCGGGTCTCTACAATCTATTCTTCGGTGTTCAGTGCTGAGGCATCGAAAACACAAGCCCTTGAACTGGCTTAAGAAGGCCTCGCGGCGTGGGTCGGCATTGAAGGGCGGCCGGTGTGGAGGCCGACGACGCGACCGGCCTGCACCGGGAGCCAGCTGTTTCTCGCTAGCCTTCCGGCTCTTGCGCGACTGATAAATCGACCAGCCACCTTCGTCGCCGGAAGAGGAATGGGCGGTGGCGGGGGAAGGCACTACTATGATGGATCTGAGCTTGCTTTGCTGAACATGGGGTGGATCTGGAGCGACCGCTGTGTCCGCGGCTGGCCTAGCCTTGGAACTCTCGCCCCGGAGAAGCAGCCGCGGTTGCGGGTGGGTAGGCGCGGAGGACAGGGCCTGGGTCTCCGGCACCATGGATTGACCATTGGGCGAAAGGGGATTCGCCGAGGATCCCGGCGAATCCCATCCCAGGCTGCCCGATGGTGGCCGGCGGGGGGTCTGAGGTTGGGAGGGAGGGCAGGAGGCCATGGGTGGCGCCGCTGCCCACACGGACAGCGACGGAGGCTGGTGGCCGCCGCGGCCGGAGCGGCCGGTGGCGTGGGGGAGGGTTGGGGCAGGGGAGGAGCTCTAGATGTCGCCAATCTCAAGTTTGAATGTTGTACTGAGCTCGCTATTGAGACAAAAACGATGTTAGCGTCTTAGAGCTGATAATATGTTTCTTCTTATTCTTTTCAGTCATTGACATGTAGTGAATATAATGAGGTTTTGGACAAGGAGGCGGCGATTTTGATCCTGAAGGTTTAATGATTTCTGCTTGCTAGTACAATTACCCAATCACCCTCCATCCTGCTGCATTTATTGCAACACATAAAACTTTCCTGCTCTGAGATGCGTTGCGTGTGCAGGGAGTGATTGAACACGAGAGGTCGTATTTTGAAGTGGAAGAAGCTTCTGATCGAAGCTGACGTGCGAGCAAGGTACAAACCACGTGTTGGTGATGCATTAACTAACAATGTTTCTAGGCCTTGTCCTTTTTTTTGCGGGAAGGTTTACCAATTCAGAAATTCATTGCATGTGCACGTTTTATTCACAGAATTGAGATCCGATTATACATCCTCTCTGATTCACGCGTGCATGGGATTTCAAGGCATTTAGGAACCACCAGCTCCATGAACTAGTGTTTGTAAAACTCAAGGGCTTCTGTTCGTTAAAGCCTGCATTTTTTCATTTCATTTTTCGGTGGTGGCTGTAAACTAGTGTTTGTATAACTTTTTTTTTCAAAACAGGCTTTCACCCCGCTTTATATAAAGCAACCACCGAAGCAGTACACGGCCCCTTGCATAACTTAAGTGCTTCAGATCATTAAAGTTGGACAAGGGCCTCCTTTTTTAAAAAAAAGAGTAGTCAATATCTGAATGCTAGGCATCTGTTTTTTTGGTGAATAGACAGCGTTCGTGCTGGATAACCCGAAAGTATGGCATCGTAAAACGACAGAGCAGGACGGCCGCTCCCCACGCGCGCTGCGCCGTCCGGGGCTCTCAGGATCACAAATCGCGGCACCGGTGGGTCACACACGACGCCCCCACGCCGCCGCGAGAGCGTCCACCGCCCGATCGACCCGGCTGCCGGCCGGCGCGCGCGAGAGCCGAACGAACGACACGCGCATGGAAAAATATCTCGCACCGCATCCACGCACTCCACTGCCCTCCAGCTGAGGCGTTGACATCCCACCCCCTCCCCACGACCACCCGTCCCGCCGCCCGCTCAGCCTCCAAAAATATCCACGCGCACCATCGTTGACGACGACGGCTTTTCTCCCCCTAGGTGTAGGTGGCTTCCGGCAGGGGAGCACGGCGCGGCTCGTCCACTGGCCAGGCGGTTCATCGTACGCAGGGGGTTGACCGGGAGGCGGCATGGACTTATCAAGTTATCATACTCTCCCAGCCAGCTGCCACGCATCGTGCCGTGGTGGCTGCGGCCGCGTAGCCACTACGGTGTGCATATTCTGCGCACGCACGATACGAACGAGATCTTTTGGCTGTTTGGGCTTCGGTGGCGTTGACCGCTGGAACTTCCACAGGTACTCCACTACTCGTGTTTCGGCTGTGTGGCGGGTCAACTCGAGCGACTCTCGTTTAGGTAGAAGAAAAGTGGTCAACTGCCTTCCCAATTAGAACAGGAATCCTTAAACATACTCGGACCATATACGTTGTCTATGCAAATGCGCCACATACGTGCAACTGGCTGATGCTAATGGGGATACTAAACACACTCACATGTGCGTACATGTGGGCGAGTGCCGATAGTGGGGGATGAACCGACGTGGAGTTGTGCTCTCAACATCTTCCTTTTCACATAAAAGGCTCTGGATGAGCCGGTTTTGAATTAACGAAAACATCAACCGGCCATGAATTACAACATCCTTATAGCAACTTCAACGGGCTGACCCAAACGAATGGCGATTTTGTCCGCTTTTTGTCCGTTTGGATCGGCCAGACGAACACGGATGTCCGCTTCCGCATTTGGGTCGGTGTGCGCCCAACGCTGGCCTGAACCCATTTTTGACGGTGCAAAAAAAATATGAACGCATGCATATTAAAAAAAAGAAACAATATTAATTAAACATTAAAACCGGCTACGAAGGCCGGCGAGAGTCCACGCGTCCACATTTGCATTTTAAAAAAACTGCCTAAACTACGAGGTGGCGCGCTGCCCTAGGCGTCCTCGTCGTCGTCCTCGGGGTCCGTGAGGTCGATGAGCGTCGGCGTCGGCCCGGCCCAGGCGAACGCCGTGTTCCAAAGCGTCGTCATGTCGGGCTGTGCTGGCGAGGGGGGTTGTGTGGCTGCCTGTGCAACCACGGCCTGGCACGCCTCCTCCTCGGCCTCGCACTGCTCCTCCTCGAGGTCGCGCTCGAGCATCTCGAGGTACTCCCCGTTGCGGCGCTCCTCGGCCACCCTGATCTTGCGCCAGTACTCGAGGTATGCCTGCTCCTGCGCCGGCGTCGCTCCCATCCAGACCGGCGGCGCGCGTACCCACTCGCGCACTACTCCCGTCCAGGAGTAGCGCTTGATGGGGGACGGCTCGGGCTCCGACTCCGGCTTGATGGGGACGGCGGGGCTACCGGCGGCACCACGCTGTCGCCCGCCGCAGAGAGGGCAAGGGCCTGCGCCATTGCCGCCTCGTACCGAGCCTCCTCTTCCGCCTCCACCGCCTCCGCCCTGCGCCACTCGTCCTCCTCGCTCTCCCGGCAGACGGCCGCAAGGGCCGCCTGGTAGGCGTCCTCCGCCGCCTGGTCCTCCTCGCGGACGACGAGTGCCGGTGGCGGCGACCTCCGGTCGACCTCGCGCACGCCCCGTCGCCTAGCCTCCTAGTGCTCGAAGGCGAACCACCTCGCCCAGTTGGGCGAGTCGGTTGCGTAGGCGAGGTCGCTGCGCTGCTTTGGCGTCAGCAGCGCCCGCCCGCGCCGCACCTCCTCCGCGTGAGCACGAGCCGACCGCGGCATCGCCGGCACTGGGATCCTATCTGGATCTAGATGCCAATCGTGTAGTAGCGTCACATCAGGATACGGAAGAGGCTGGCGGTGCTGCCAGTGCCACTCCGCCTGGTGCACTGGCACGTTCACGCGCTGCCTCTGTCGGCGAGGCGCCGGTGCCGGCGAAGGCGGGAGGAAAGGGGTGGCGGGGGACTTGCCATTGGCCTTGCTGCCGCTGGCGCCGGAGAAGAGGCCCATCTCGCCGTGGTTGTGGTGGCTAGGGTTTGCCGGCGATGAGGGAGCAAAGGATGGCAGATGTGGACGGCGAGTTTGGATGAGGACGGCCCCGCCGCACGGTCGGCTTAAAAAAGGACGAGCGTCGTTGCTGACACGTGGGCCCGTCGTCATAAGTTAAGCTGACAGCGTGGGCAGCGGGTAGTTGGACGGCCGCCATCTGGGGACGCGGCGGACAGCGGGAAGGCGCGCGAAGCGTCCGTTCTATGTCCGCGCCGACGCATTTGGGGCGCAAATTTGGGCCGCAAATGCGTCGGCGCGGACGCGACACAGACGTGGTTTGGGTTTGGGTCGGCACGTTGGGCCGCCACTTGTGTCCGTGCCGACCCAAACAGACGCAGGCGAACGAAATGGGTCGGCCCTTTGGAGTTGCTCTTACAAACCGTAACGACCAAACTGATACAATGGGTCTAACTAAAAAGCTAAGAGCATCTACAACCAGACTCGGTAAATCAGACCCCTCAAACGCCAACGGAAATGTCCGGACGCGTCCGCGTGCAGTGGCCAATCACGCCTCAAATTATCCATTCCTCATTCGGACACCTCAATTAGCATACCTCAAATCCATACAAACTCATTCAACCACGTAAACGATGCATCACACACATCGTCTGGCTACTTCATCAGGACATGCCATCGGACTACCAAAATTTAGAATGTTCTGCCTACATGCTAGAAATGGAAAAAGATCATCCACGGCCGCCCTTGCCCTTCCCAGCGCCCTTGTTGTCCTTCCCACAGAAGTAGCGGTCAAAGACGCGGTATTGATCCAGCCGAATCTGCACTTCGTCGGAGCAGTCCGAGCCATCTTTGTCCTCCTTCTCCTCCTTGGGGGGGGGGCAGTTCGGCCATGGCACGGACTTCCCGATTCTGCTCTCGGGCGAGGGCGCACGCGTTCCTCCGTTGACACGTCTTTACAATGGGACGCAGATGGCTTCCTCCTCTGCGGCAGCCCACGCTGTTGTTGGGGAACATAGTAATTTCAAAAAGTTTCATACGCACACGCAAGATCATGGTGATGCATAGCAACGAGAGGGGAGAGTGTTGTCCACGTACCCTCATAGACCGAAAGCGGAAGCGTTAGCACAACACGATTGATGTAGTCGTACGTCTTCACGATCCGACCGATCAAGCACCGAACGTACGACACCTCCGAGTTCAGCACACATTCAGCCCGATGACGTCCCTCGAACTCCGATCCAGCCGAGTGTTGAGGGAGAGTTTCGTCAGCACGACGGCGTGGTGACGATGATGATGTTCTACCGACGCAGGGCTTCGCCTAAGCACTGCTACAATATTATCGAGGTGGACTATGGTGGAGGGAGGCACCGCACACGGCTAAAAGATCAAACGATCAATTGTTGTGTCTATGGGGTGCCCCCTGCCCTCGTATATAAAGGAGCAAGGAGGGTGCGGCCGGCCTAGAGAGGGGCACGCCAGGAGGAGTCCTACTCCTACCGGGAGTAGGACTCCCCCCTTTTCCTTGTTGGACTAGGAGAGATATGGGAAAGAGGTGGAGGAGAAGAAGGAAGGGGGGCGCCCCCCTCTCCTTGTCCTATTCGGACTAGGGGGGAGGGGGCGCGACCCATGCCCTAGCCGCCTCTCCTCTCTTTCCACCAAGGCCCACTAAGGCCCATTAAGTCCCCAGGGGGTTCCGGTAACCTCCCGGTACTCCGGTAAAATCCCGATTTCACCCGGAACACTTCCGATATCCAAACATAGGCTTTCAATATATCAATCTTCATGTCTCGACCATTTCGAGACTCCTCGTCATGTCCGTGATCATATCCGGGACTCTGAACAACCTTCGGTACATCAAAACATATAAACTCATAATATAACTGTCATCGAAATGTTAAGCGTGCGGACCCTATGGGTTCGAGAACTATGTAGACATGACCGAGACACGTCTCCGGTCAATAACCAATAGCGGAATCTGGATGTTCATATTGGCTCCCACGTATTCTACGAAGATCTTTATCGGTCACATCGCATAACAACATACGTTATTCCCTTTGTCATGTCATCGGTATGTTACTTGCCCGAGATTCGATCGTCGGTATCTCAATACCTAGTTTCAATCTCGTTACCGGCAAGTCTCTTTACTCGTTCCGTAATACATCATCCTGCAACTAACTCATTAGTTGCAATGCTTGCAAGGCTTAAGTGATGTGCATTACCGAGAGGGCCCAGAGATACCTCTCCAACAATCGGATTGACAAATCCTAATCTCGAAATACGCCAACCCAACAAGTACCTTTGGAGAAACCTGTAGAGCACCTTTATAATCACCCAGTTATGTTGTGACATTTGGTAGCACACAAAGTGTTCCTCAGGTAAACGGGAGTTGCATAATCTCATAGTCATAGGAACATGTATAAGTCATGAATAAAGCAATAGCATCATACTAAACGATCGTGTGCTAAGCTAACGGAATGGGTCAAGTCAATCACATCATTCTCCTAATGATGTGATCTCATTAATCAAATGACAACTCTTTGGCTATGGTTAGGAAACTTAACCATCTTTGATCAACGAGCTTGTCAAGTAGAGGCATACTAGTGACATATTGTTTGTCTATGTATTCACACATGTATTATGTTTCCGGTTAATACAATTATAGCATGAATAATAAACATTTATCATGATATAAGGAAATAAATAATAATTTTATTATTGCCTCTAGGGCATATTTCCTTCAGTCTCCCACTTGCACTAGATTCAATAATCTAGATTACACAGTAATGATTCTAACACCCATGGAGTCTTGGTGCTGATCACGTTTTGCTCGTGGAAGAGGCTTAGTCAACGGATCTGCAACATTCAGATCCGTATGTATCTTGCAAATTTCTATGTCTCCCACTTGGACTAAATCCCGGATGGAATTGAAGCGTCTCTTGATGTGCTTGGTTCTCTTGTGAAATCTGGATTCCTTCGCCAAGGCAATTGCACCAGTATTGTCACAAAAAAATTTCATTGGACCCGATGCACTAGTTATGACACATAGATCGGATATGAACTCCTTCATCCAGACTCCTTCATTTGCTGCTTCTGAAGCAGCTATGTATTCCGCTTCACACGTAGATCCCGCCACAACGCTTTGTTTAGAACTGCGCCTACTGACAGCTCCATCGTTCAATGTAAACACGTATCCGGTTTGCAATTTAGAATCGTCCGGATTAGTGTCAAAGCTTGCATCAACGTAACCGTTTATGATGAGCTCTTTGTCACCTTCATAAACGAGAAACATATCCTTAGTCCTTTTCAGGTATTTCAAGATGTTTTTGACCGCTGTCCAGTGATCCACTCCTGGATTACTTTGGTACCTCCCTGCTAGACTTATAGCAAGGCACACATCAGGTCTGGTACACAGCATTGCATACATGATAGAGCCTATGGCTGAAGCATAGGGAACATCTTTCATTTTCTCTCTATCTTCTGCTGTGGTCTGGCATTGAGTCTTACTCAACTTCACACCTTGTAACACAGGCAAGAACCCTTTCTTTGCTTGATCCATTTTGAACTTCTTCAAAACTTTGTCAAGGTATGTGCTTTGTGAAAGTCCAATTAAGCGTCTTGATCTATCTCTATAGATCTTGATGACCAATATATAAGCAGCTTCACCGAGGTATTTCACTGAAAAAATCTTATTCAAGTATCCCTTTATGCTATCCAGAAATTCTATATCATTTCCAATCAACAATATGTCATCCACATATAATATTAGTAATGCTATAGAGCTCCCACTCACTTTCTTGTAAATACAGGCTTCTCCAAAAGTCTGTATAAAACCAAATGCTTTGATCACACTATCAAAGCATTTATTCCAACTCCAAGAGGCTTGCACCAGTCCATAAATGGATCGCTGGAGCTTGCACACTTTGTTAGCTCCCTTTGAATCAACAAAACCTTCCGGTTGCATCATATACAACTCTTCTTCCAGAAATCCATTCAGGAATGCAGTTTTGACATCCATTTGCCAAATTTCATAATCATAAAATGCGGCAATTGCTAACATGATTCAGACATACTTAAGCATCGCTACGGGTGAGAAGGTCTCATCGTAGTCAATCCCTTGAACTTGTCGAAAACCTTTTGCAACAAGTCGAGCTTTATAGACAGTAACATTACCGTCAACGTCAGTCTTCTTTTTGAAGATCCATTTATTCTCAATTGCTTGCCGATCAACGGGCAAGTCAACCAAAGTCCACACTTTGTTCTCATACATGGATCCTATCTCAGATTTCATGGCCTCAAGCCATTTTGCGAAATCTGGGCTCACCATCGCTTCTTCATAGTTCGTAGGTTCGTCATGGTCTAGTAACATAACTTCCAAAACAGGATTACCATACCACTCTGGTGCGGATCTTACTCTGGTTGACCTACGTGGTTCAGTAACAACTTGATCTAAAGTTTCATGATCATCATCATTAACTTCCTCACTAATTGGTGTAGGTGTCGCAGAAACTGGTTTCTGTGATGAACTACTTTCCAATAAGGGAGCAGGTGTAGTTACCTCATCAAGTTCTACTTTCCTCCCACTCACTTATTTAGAGAGAAACTCTTTCTCTAGAAAAACTCCGAATTTAGCAACAAAAGTCTTGCCTTCGGATCTGTGATAGAAGGTGTACCCAACAATCTCCTTTGGGTATCCTATGAAGACACATTTCTCCGATTTGGGTTCGAGCTTATCAGGTTGAAGCTTTTTTACATAAGCATCGCAACCCCAAACTTTCAGAAATGACAACTTTGATTTCTTACCAAACCACAGTTCATAAGGTGTCGTCTCAACGGATTTCGATGGTGCCCTATTTAACATGAATGCGGCCGTCTCTAAAGCATAACCCCAAAAGATAGCGGTAAATCAGTAAGAGACATCATAGATCGCACCATATCTAGTAAATTACGAATACGACGTTCGGACACACCATTACGCTGTGGTGTTCCCGGTGGCGTGAGTTGCGAAACTATTCCGCATTGTTTCAAATGAAGACCAAACTCATAACTCAAATATTCTCCTCCACGATCAGATCGTAGAAACTTTATTTTCTTGTTACGATGATTTTCAACTTCACTCTGAAATTCTTTCAACTTTTCAAATGTTTCAGACTTATGTTTTATTAAGTAGATATACTCATATCTGCTTAAATCATCTGTGAAGGTGAGAAAATAACGATATCCGCCACGAGCCTCAACATTCATCGGACCACATACATCTGTATGTATAATCTCCAACAAATCTGTTGCTCTCTCCATAGTTCCGGAGAACGACGTTTTAGTCATCTTGCCCATGAGGCATGGTTCGCAAGTACCAAGTGATTCATAATCAAGTGGTTCTAAAAGTCCATCAGTATGGAGTTTCTTCATGCGCTTTACACCGATATGACCTAAACGGCAGTGCCACAAATAAGTTGCACTATCATTATTAACTCTGCATCTTTTGGCTTCAATATTATGAATATGTGTATCACTACTATCGAGATTTAGCAAAAATAGACCACTCTTCAAGGGTGCATGACCATAAAAGATATTACTCATATAAATAGAACAACCATTATTCTCTGATTTAAATGAATAATCGTCTCGCATCAAACAAGATCCAGATATAATGTTCATGCTCAATGCTAGCACCAAATAAGAATTATTTAGGTCTAATACTAATCCCGAAGGTAGATGTAGAGGTAGCGTGCCGACCGCGATCACATCGACTTTGGAACCATTTCCCACGCGCATCGTCACCTCGTCCTTAGCCAATCTTCGCTTAATCTGTAGCCCCTGTTTCGAGTTGCAAATATTAGCAACAGAACCAATATCAAATACCTAGGTGCTACTGCGAGCATTAGTAAGGTACACATCAATAACATGTATATCACATATACCTTTGTTCACCTTACCATCCTTCTTATCCGCCAAATACTTGGGGCATTTCCGCTTCCAGTGACCAGTCTGCTTGCAGTAGAAGCACTCAGTCTCAGGCTTAGGTCGAGACTTGGGTTTCTTCTCCTGAGCAGCAACTTGCTTGCTGTTCTTCTTGAAGTTCCCCTTCTTCTTCCCTTTGCCCTTTTTCTTGAAACTGGTGGTCTTATTGACCATCAACACTTGATGCTCCTTCTTGATTTCTACCTCCGCTGCCTTTAGCATTGCGAAGAGCTCGGGAATTGTCTTATGCATCCCTTGCATATTATAGTTCATCACGAAGCTCTTGTAGCTTGGTGGCAGTGATTGGAGAATTCTATCAATGACGCTATCATCCGGAAGATTAACTCCTAATTGAATCAAGTGATTGTAGTACCTAGACATCTTGAGTATATGCTCACTGACAGAACTATTCTCCTCCATCTTGTAGCTATAGAACTTATTGGAGACTTCATATCTCTCAATCCGGGCATTTGCTTGAAATATTAACTTCAACTCTTGGAACATCTCCTATGCTCCATGACGTTCAAAACGTCGTTAAAGTCCCGGTTCTAAGCCGTAAAGCATGGCACATTGAACTATTGAGTAGTCATCAGCTTTGTCCTGCCAGACGTTCTTAACGTCGTCAGTTGCATCAGCAGCAGGCCTGGCACTCAGCGGTGCTTCCAGGACGTAATTCTTCTGAGCAGCAATGAGGATAATCCTCAAGTTACGGACCCAGTTCGTGTAATTGCTACCATCATCTTTCAACTTTGCTTTCTCAAGGAATGCATTAAAATTCAACGGAACAACAGCACGGGCCATCTATCTACAATCAACATAGACAAGCAAGATACTATCAGGTACTAAGTTCATGATAAATTTAAGTTCAATTAATCATATTACTTAAGAACTCCCACTTAGATAGACATCTCTCTAATCCTCTAAGTGATCACGTGATCCATATCAACTAAACCATGTCCGATCATCACGTGAGATGGAGTAGTTTCAACGGTGAACATTACTATGTTGATCATATCTACTATATGATTCACGGTCGACCTTCCGGTCTCCGTGTTCTGAGGCCATATCTGTTATATGCTAGGCTCGTCAAGTTTAACCTGAGTATTCCGCGCGTGCAACTGTTTTGCATCCGTTGTATTTGAACGTAGAGCCTATCACACCCGATCATCACGTGGTTTCTCAGCACGAAGAACTTTTGCAACGGTGCATACTCAGGGAGAACACCTATACTTTGATAATTTAGTGAGGGATCATCTTATAAAGCTACCGTCAATCAAAGCAAGATAAGATGCATAAAAGATAAACATCACATGCAATCAATATAAGTGATATGATATGGCCATCATCATCTTGTGCTTGTGATATCCATCTCCGAAGCACCGTCATGATCACCATCGTCACCGGCGCGACACCTTGATCTCCATCGTAGCATCGTTGTCGTCTCGCCAATATTTATGCATCTACGACTATCGCTACCGCTTAGTGATAAAGTAAAGCATTACAGGGTGATTGCATTGCATACAATAAAGTGACAACCATATGGCTCCTGCCAGTTGCCGATAACTCGGTTACAAAACATGATCATCTCATACAATAAAATTTATCATCATGTCTTGACCATATCACATCACAACATGCCCTGCAAAAACAAGTTAGACGTCCTCTACTTTGTTGTTGCAAGTTTTACGTGGCTGCTACGGGCTTAGCAAGAACCGTTCTTACCTACGCATCAAAACCACAATGATAGTTTGTCAAGTTGGTGCTGTTTTAACCTTCGCAAGGACCAGGCGTAGCCACACTCGGTTCAACTAAAGTTGGAGAAACTAACACCCGCCAGCCACCTGTGTGCAAAGCACGTCGGTAGAACCAGTCTCGCGTAAGCGTACGTGTAATGTCGGTCCGGGCCGCTTCATCCAACAATACCGCCGAACCAAAGTATGACATGCTGGTAAGCAGTATGACTTATATCTCCCACAACTCACTTGTGTTCTACTCGTGCATATGACATCTACGCATAAAACCAGGCTCGGATGCCACTGTTGGGGAACGTAGTAATTTCAAAAAAATTCCTACACACACAAGATCATGGTGATGCATAGCAACGAGAGGGGAGAGTGTTGTCCACGTACCCTCGTAGACCGAAAGCGGAAGCGTTAGCACAACGCGGTTGATGTAGTCGTACGTCTTCATGATCCGACCGATCAAGCACCGAACGTACGACACCTCCGAGTTCAGCACACGTTCAGCCCGATGACGTCACTCGAACTCCGATCCAACCGAGTGTTGAGGGAGAGTTTCGTCAGCACGACGGCGTGGTGACGATGATGATGTTCTACCGACGCAGGGCTTCGCCTAAGCACCGCTATAGTATTATCATGGTGGACTATGATGGAGGGAGGCACCGCACACGGCTAAAAGATCAAACGATCAATTGTTGTGTCTATGGGGTGCCCCCTGCCCCCGTATATAAAGGAGCAAGGGGGGTGCGGCTGGCCTAGAGAGGGGCGCGCCAGGAGGAGTCCTACTCCTACCGGGAGTAGGACTCCCCCCTTTTCCTTGTTGGAGTAGGAGAGAGAGGGGAAAGAGGTGGAGGAGAAGAAGGAAGGGGGGGGCGCCGTCCCCCTCTCCTTGTCCTATTCGGACTAGGGGGGAGGGGGCGCAGCCCATGCCCTGGCCGCCTCTCCTCTCTTTCCACCAAGGCCCACTAAGGCCCATTAAGTCCCCGGGGAGTTCCGGTAACCTCCCGGTACTCCGGTAAAATCCCGATTTCATTCGGAACACTTCCGATATCCAAACATAGGCATCCAATATATCAATCTTCATGTCTCGATCATTTCAAGACTCCTCGTCATGTCCATGATCATATCCGGGACTCCGAACAACTTTCGGTACATCAAAACATATAAACTCATAATATAACTGTCATCGAAACGTTAAGCGTGCGGACCCTACGGGTTCGAGAACTATGTAGACATGACCGAGACACGTCTCCGGTCAATAACCAATAATGGAATCTGGATGTTCATATTGGCTCCCACATATTTGTTGGAAATATGCCCTAGAGGCAATAATAAATTAGTTATTATTATATTTCCTTGTTCATGATAATCGTTTATTATCCATGCTATAATTGTATTGATAGGAAACTCAGATACATGTGTGGATACATAGACAACACCATGTCCTTGGTGAGCCTCTAGTTGACTAGCTCGTTGATTAATAGATGGTTACGGTTTCCTGACCATGGACATTGGATGTCGTTGATAACGGGATCACATCATTAGGAGAATGATGTGATGGACAAGACCTAATCCTAAGCCTAGCACAAAGATCGTGTAGTTCGTATGCTAAAGCTTTTCTAATGTCAAGTATCATTTCCTTAGACCATGAGATTGTGCAACTCCCGGATACCGTAGGAATGCTTTGGGTGTATCAAACGTCACAACGTAACTGGGTGACTATAAAGGTGCACTACAGGTATCTCCGAAAGTGTCTGTTGGGTTGGCACGAATCGAGACTGGGATTTGTCACTCCGTGTAAACGGAGAGGTATCTCTGGGCCCACTCGGTAGGACATCATCATATGCGCAATGTGACCAAAGAGTTGATCACGGGATGATGTGTTACGGAACGAGTAAAGAGACTTACCGGTAACGAGATTGAACTAGGTATTGGATACCGACGATCGAATCTCGGGCAAGTAACATACCGATAGACAAAGGGAATTGTATACGGGATTGATTAAGTCCTTGACATCGTGGTTCATCCGTTGAGATCATCGTGGAACATGTGGGAGCCAACATGGGTATCCAGATCCCGCTGTTGGTTATTGACCGGAGAACGTCTCGGTCATGTCTGCATGTCTCCCGAACCCGTAGGGTCTACTCACTTAAGGTTCGGTGACGCTAGGGTTATGGAGATATTAGTATGCGGTAACCCGAAAGTTGTTCGGAGTCCCGGATGAGATCCCGGACGTCACGAGGAGTTTCGGAATGGTCCGGAGGTAAAGAATTATATATAGGAAGTGCTATTTCGGCCATCGGGACAAGTTTCGGGGTCATCGGTATTGTACCGGGACCACCGGAAGGGTCCCGGGGGTCCACCGGGTGGGGCCACCTGCCCCAGGGGGCCACATGGGCTGTAGGGGGTGTGCCTTGGCCTGTATGGGCCAAGGGCACCAGCCCCAAGAGGCCCATGCGCCAAGAGAGAAAAAAAGGGGAGAGTCCTAAAGGGGGAAGGCACCTCCGAGGTGCCTTGGGGAGGATGGACTCCTCCCCACCCTTGGCCGCACCCTTCCTTGGAGGAAGGGGCAAGGGTTGCGCCTCCCCCTCTCCCTTGGCCCTATATATAGTGGGGAAAAAGGAGGAGCAAACCAATCTAAGGCCTGGCGCCTCCCTCTCCCTCCCGTGACACATCTTCCTCCTCCCGCAGCGCTTAGCGAAGCCCTGTTGGAATCCCGCTACTTCCACCACGCCGTCGTGCTGCTGGATCTCCATCAACCTCTCCCTCCTCCTTGCTGGATCAAGGCGTGGGAGACGTCTCCATTCCGTACGTGTGTTGAACGCGGAGGTGCCGTCCGTTCGGCGCTAGGATCATCGGTGATTTGAATCACGACGAGTACGACTCCATCAACCCCGTTCACTTGAACGCTTCCGCTTAGCGATCTACAAGGGTATGTAGATGAAACTCTCCTTCCCCTCGTTGCTGGTCTCTCCATAGATAGATCTTGGTGACACGTAGGAAAATTTTGAATTTCTGCTACGTTCCCCAACAATATTCTACGAAGATCTTTATCGGTCAGACCGCATAACAACATACGTTGTTCCCTTTGTCATCGGTATGTTACTTGCCCGAGATTCGATCGTCGGTATCTCAATACCTAGTTTCGATCTCGTTACTGGCAAGTCTCTTTACTCGTTCCGTAATACATCATCCCGCAACTAACTCATTAGTTGCAATGCTTGCAAGGCTTAAGTGATGTGCATTACCGAGAGGGCCCAGAGATACCTCTCTGACAATCGGAGTGAGAAATCCTAATCTCGAAATACGCCAACCCAACAAGTACCTTTGGAGACACCTGTAGAGCACCTTTATAATCACCTAGTTACGTTGTGACGTTTGGTAGCACACAAAGTGTTC
The DNA here is from genome assembly GCF_003073215.2 of Triticum urartu. NCBI lineage: Eukaryota > Viridiplantae > Streptophyta > Magnoliopsida > Poales > Poaceae > Triticum > Triticum urartu. The sequence goes on along the minus strand of NC_053023.1, from coordinate 134,309,253 downwards.
CTCTGGTAAACGGGAGTTGCATAATCTCATAGTCATAGGAACATGTATAAGTCATGAAGAAAGCAATAGCATCATACTAAACGATCGTGTGCTAAGCTAACGGAATGGGTCAAGTCAATCACATCATTCTCCTAATGATGTGATCTCATTAATCAAATGACAACTCTTTGGCTATGGTTAGGAAACTTAACCATCTTTGATCAACGAGCTAGTCAAGTAGAGGCATACTAGTGACATACTGTTTGTCTATGTATTCACACATGTATTATGTTTCCGGTTAATACAATTCTAGCATGAATAATAAACATTTATCATGATATAAGGAAATAAATAATAACTTTATTATTGCCTCTAGGGCATATTTTCTTCAGCTGCTGCACCAGCCACCTCCGCCGCCGCCATTCCAGCAGCGAGGCGCACCTCGACCACCCTCATCCTCTCCTTCCCACGGCAGGCACACCGATCCCGGTAGCTCTCATGCTTCGGTGGACCGGTGATGGGGAAAACGAGATTGGAAGACTCCCGGGAGGACCTCGATGAGGAGATAACATAGAATCACACCGTGAAAGGCCTACCAAAACACCAAATTATAAATATATAAATAAAACACTCCATCATCTCCCCCACTCACCAAACCAAATATTTCGTGAGTACCAAAATATAAGGTGTATTAATTTTGAAAAATTAAAATTTCTTTAATTTTACCAAGTTCAGAACCAAAAATATCAACATCCACATACCAAATAAATAATATATGAAAATCCACTTCATGATGAATCTAATGATACCGATTTGATATTATTGATATTGATATATTTCTTTATAAATTTGGTCAGACTTAAAGAGATTTGACTTTTCAAAAAACAAATACATATTATATTTTGAAACGGAGTGAGTAACTTTTTTATAAAAATCCAAAAACAAATGGCGCAGCAAAGCGCGCCCAACCCTTCGAGTATAGACTGTGAAGATTCATCAGTGTAAGTGTCAATTGTAAGTATTGTCTTCACTGAGGCCAACTCCACCGCGCGACCCCATCCTGTCCGGCCCCGTCCGTTTGGGGTAAAACGGACAAACGAGGCGGCCCAGCGCGCGACGGCCCGGACCTATCTGGTCCGTTTTGTGTCCGGGCCGACCCATTTCAAGCGCATCTTTGCGTCAGGTTTGGGTCGTCGCGGACACCGAACAGACGCGCTGCTCGTCCGCGTCTGGCCGCGTGGCGGGGCGGCCACCTACCTCCCGGCCGCCAACATCTGCGCACGGGTGGCAGACCCCACCTGTCATCGGCTCAGTGAAAGGTCGTCGTCCTTCTTAAATGGGGACCCGTGAACCGGTCGTCGTCCTCATTTCCCACTCCGGCCCCTCTCTGCCCCCTCGAAAGCCGACACCCTAGAAACCCTAGGCACTCCCCGTCCTCGAACTCGCCGGCCGGCCGCAGCCATGGGCCTTTGGAACTACGGCCGCAAGGGGAAGCACGACCGTGAGGCCGGCCCCTCCTCGGACCGCCGCCGCGTATCCGTGAAGGAGGAGCAAAACGCGTCACCGCCGCGCTCCTCCCGTCGAGCCCCCGCGTCACCGTCACGCTCCTCCCGTCGAGCCCCCGCGTCACCGCCGCGCTCCTCCCGTCGAGCCCCCGCGCCGGCCCCCTTCACCATTGCCCCTAGGCCCGCCGGCTACCGCGACCGGCAGTACATCTGCGCGGACGTGTGCCGGAGGTACTGGGAGACGAGGACGCCGGTCCCGTGGAGCGACGCCCACCTCCCCAACGGATGGCACCTCTCCGCGGACCGGGTCCCCATCCCGCCAGTGCCGCCGACCGGCCATGCCCGGCGCGATGAGATCGCGCGCCGCCGCCTCCTCCCCGACGACCTGTACTACGACCACAGGTATGCCCTTGACTCCCCGCTGTGGGACACATGGCTCCAGGACGAGCACGACACGCGGCGCGCGTCGTACTTCGCCGGCACCGTTTCGGGGCCGCGGAGGCCACGTGCAGAGGCGCGCGGGCGTACGTGGGTGCGCGGCCTGACACCCACCCCGTCGCCTTCGCCGTCTCCGTCGCCTCCTCCACCTCCTCGCATGACAGCGGAGGAAGAGGCCCGTCTCCTGCAGCGTGTCATGGACGACTCTATGAACACGCACGACGAGCGGCAGTGGAACGGCCTGGAGGAGGCCATGGCGCTCTCTACCGCCGGGGACGTCGCCTTCCTGGAGCTGCAGGCGATGGAGGAGGACCCGCCGGCCGCGTTCCAGCAGCTGCTGGGCCAGGGGTGGGGCTGGTCCTACACTGCTCCAGAGATGGCCGCCGGCGTGGGCGTGAATTGGTGCCCCACTCTGCCGCGCTCACCGGAGCGGGAGGCGTCGCCACGGGAGGAGGTGGTGCAGACACCTCCGGTCGTCCAGCCTGCCCCCGTCCACCACGCACCTCCGGCCCACCTGTGGACGCCGCCGGCCTACGTCGACCTCGTCAGCGACGACGACGACAGCGGCGGCCAGTGAAGACGGCGACGGCCACGGCACCGACGGGCGTGGCAGGAGCGGGCGGGGGGAGTTTTTTATTTTGTTTTTATATGTTAATTATGAAACTGGGCCTTTTAAGTGGCCGTTTTGTGGCCGACCCCTATATATGTTTTATATTTTTTTAAATGCGTTTACTTACTTTTTTAGTTATTTCTATATTTTTTTGTTCACATCCACCCCGGACACGATTTGGGGTGCGGCCACGCACGACCCATCTAACAAAACCGGACATGGGCGAACCCATCGGCACCTCAAACGGACAGAATCCGGCCAATCCAGACGTCCGTTTGGGGTCGTGCGGTGGAGTTGGCCTGACGTGGGAGGGTAGGAGAAGCAACATCTGTCTAGACTGCTGCACGCACAACACCAAATTAGCATCGCTGTCTGAAAGTTCCACCCCTAAAATTCTGCACATATCCTCTCATAACAAATTGGCATGTTCCGATGCCAAAGCGTGCGCACGGCATACTTTTCCACTCCCATGTGTATCTCGCCCCCCTTTGCACCAAGCGATTCTCTCTTTTCTCGCTTTTACCACACGGCCAAGAATATCTCACCTCCGATCTCCCCAGCAACATGTGTCTCCTCGCCAAGAGCGAGCGAGTGAGTGGACAGCGACCTCAATAATGAGAAATGTCAAACAGAACCAGCCCTTTAGCACGCTTCTTCTCCCCATGCAAAGGGCAAAATCGAGGTGGCCCGGACCTCTCTGCACGGACGAAGAAGACGAAGAAGAAGAAGAAGAAGAAGAAGAAGAAGAAGAAGAAGAAGAAGAAGAAGAAGAAGAAGAAGAAGCTGCCGCCGCCGATGGTGCCAATGCACGTACCTGTCGTCCAATTAGCAGCGAGATCTTTCCCTGGCCAATGGAATCCAGCCTCACTCGCCGCTGCTCCCAAAAGGCCAGTGGAAACTTCCACCTCAGGGCAGTAAATCCCAAGTGCTATCCATCCGTCCGTCCATCCATCCTTATCTTCCTTGCCTTTTCTCCTTTATTAATTTCGCCCTTTCTTGCCGCCTGTGGCTCTGTGACTGAAAGCTAAGTGCAACTAACTGCTCACTCATCCGGATAAACAATGACGTTTTAGAGCCTGCTCAGCCTGCATAAACTTTACACTATCTAGCTAGCCTCTTTTGAATTAAATTAAATTAAATTAATTCAGGGTGGGTTGGTAACTCATCACAGGCCAGCAGTTTGTGCCTGTCGTTTAGCTGCCCGTTGATGACGTGCCATCTCACGATATTTGTTTAATGGCCTTGTTTATGCGCGGCTTGTGCCCACGTGTCAACCTTGGAGGCTGGAGGCTTTGGAAACGAAGGATTCAGATTTAGTCCTGCGTTTCCATCAGTTAACTGAAGAATGTTGGTGTTTCTTCAGTTCCCTTCAGTGTTTCATTTCCTAATACGTACAGTGCTAACCACTCTGACATCTTAGCAGTACACTAGAGCTCAGAAGACCCGGTATTCGGAATAAGTCTCCTCATCCAAGGATTATCCATGCCGACACCTGAGATCACACGACCGACACCCGATATTCCAAATTATCTCCACGGAAAAGTACCAATCAGGCAGTACCACTGCCCAGCCAGAGTATGTATGCGCATTCGTGTGACCACAGAACATGCTCGATCGTCAGTACTACACTGTCAAAATGCACTTGCCATTAATTTTTGTATGTAAATGCACCTTGTCAGTAGCCCATTTTACAGTAGCGGGCTAGATGCAACTAGTCGCGCTGGTGCTGCTAATTTGGAATAAAATCGACTGACTTAAACCACATTCAGAACACAAAAAAGGAGTAGTACTGTGGAGATTAACTGGCCTGGCGGCTGGCCGTTGGCAACTCCGGTTACCAGTAAAACAGACACGCCAACGAACAAGCTCGTGCAAGCAGGGTAGGTCATGCCCTGTCTTGCCTGCCGAACGGTGAGGACGACGAAGACCCGCCGCCGGCGCCGGCGTCGCCGTAGCCGTACCCGCCTTGCCCTCCCGTCATCATCTGGTGGTGATGCTGCGGATGTTGGTACCCTGCCGCCGGCGGGGACCCGTACATGGGCTGCCCCATCATCATGAACATGCCGCCGCCGCCGCCTCCCCCTGCCCCGGGGCCGCCGTACATGCCGCCATAGCCGCCGGCCTCACCGCCTCCGCCATTGTTCCTTGGCGTCGACTCCCTCTGCTGCGAGCCGGAGCCGCCGGGGGAGGGTAACGCGCCAACGCCGCCGGCGCCGACGGCCTTCTCGCCCTCCAGCTCGCGGAACTTGTGCAGGTAGAGCTTGAGCGGCTCCATGTAGTCCTCGAAGCCGAGCGTGGTCATGGCCCACAGCAGGTCGTCGCCGTTGATGGTCTTGCGCTTCTCGCGCTGGCACTTGTCGGAGGCCTCGCCGGTGATGAAGGAGATGAACTCGGACACGCACTCCTGCACCGTCTCCTTGGCGTCCTTGGAGATCTTGGCGTTGGCCGGCAGCGCCTTCTTCATGATCCGGCTCACGTTCGCGATCGGCAGGAACCTGTCCTGCTCCTTGGGCGACGAGAAGTCCGCGTTGCTCGGCCCGCCGGAGTCGTTGTCGGAGTCCGGCATCGCCGCCCGCCGAAATTAGCCAAGAAACAGAGCAACTCCTCCCTTCTCCGGTCAACTCTAAAGCCGATCAAACGACCCAGCTCCGAATCAGCGGCTCCAAGAACAGGAGTGGAAGCGCGTCAATCGCAGGTGGAACCGGCGGGGCGGCGAGAATTTGTAGGAACCGGCGGGAGGAGGGGGTTGGCCTCCGCTAGTGGCGAGTGAGGTGGGAGGCGAGGGGGTTTGAGACTTTGACGAGGGGGAGTGGAGAGTGGCAGGGCCCGTCGGACGGATCGTGGGGATAAGAACGCATCGAGGGGGTGACGTGGCGAGACGTGGGCCGTTTGTTTGTCGATAAGTATTGCTGGGCCGGCGCCCGCGATGCCGTCCGCAGGTGCCACGCTGGCGGCATCCGGGGGAATTCGGTGCATCGATCGGCGCGGGTGGTCCATGCAGCCGTGGCGGAGGTCTGCCACGTCGGGTGCCTACGTGGAGCAGCTGGGTCTGACGTGGCCACCTCCCGGGCCTATTTTTATTTTTAACTCCGTTGGTCGGCGTAAGAATCTTGCTGTCACTTGCCTCCATTATTTGGGCATGCACCTACTCGCCTTTTGAGCGGCATCCCAATCAAAGTTAATGACAAGATCCTCCATAATGCAATCAAGTGGCATAGCGTACGCTCAAGTTCTATCAGCAAATATCTATGAGATCATGAGAAATGGGCCTATTGATGATACAACGATCTCATGCTCTCCGACTCAAACATTTGGTACGACGTTGATGAGAGGTCCTTGAAAAAACGTTGACAAGAGACCACACATATTTCATTTCGTCCAATCATTTGCTTTGTTTTTATAATTTTAGGCCTCTGGAGGTATTTACCGCACCACAAACGAAAGAAGAATTGTGAATACCTTTGAGAGATCGAGCTCACGTATATTGAGATTAACGAAGTCGTCGCAAACCATGTCGCAGTCGACGAACACATCATATCACTGAAAGAATACTGAAAAGTCAAATTCAACAAATATACGAGCATTCATATCAAATCTAAAACTTAAACCCAGCTTGATTGATTACATCATTAGAAATCTAGCCATCTGTACTAAGCTTAGCTTGTGAACTATGAATACTTGGAGAGTCTCACTGTCTAATCCAATACAATAAGACACATTTTACGCGAATTGAAGATGTCTCCGTCAAAAATTATACCACGTCACGACATGCCACCTAGCAAGCATAGATCCGATATAAAAACACAATAGCTTTTCGCCACTATGCACCAACAACTTTGAAAAGAAGTGCTTTTTGAGTGATGCAAAAGCTTGCTGACCACGTTGCTACACAGGGCAACCAAGTCAAGCCTTTGTACCCATTGACAAGTGGCATCAAATCTAGTGCCCTTCCAAGTGCCATACTTTTTCAATGCCGCTGTTTTACTTCTCTTGCAAGCTAGTGTTAGTGCTTACGCATAAACCACTACCCTTCCGGTGGAAATTTTTTAAATCCATCTTATTTATCGGAAATCCTCTTTGGTGCCCGAGCACCATGTAGCTCGGAATCACGGCCATCACATTGGCTCGTGATTTCTGCCCTGTGCGCGTCTCATCGAAGTATATGGACCGTATTCCCACCATAGCAGGTCGGTAAGAGACATAAATGGCACGGGTTGAGGTGTCCAATTGATGGGCTAGAAAAGATGCTGGACAGGGGTTTGTTCAGTCTTGACTAATTTAAGTCTATCTAATTTATTAGTGTGTACTTAGCGAGAGCGGACGTTTGGCTCTTGGCCTTCATAGAGGCCTTTAAAAAAAAATCAAATTTCAAACTTTTTGGTTTCAAAAAAGTCTAAAAAAATTTGTGCAAGTAAACAAGGATGTTATGTGTATGTATGTAAAATTTCAAGATGAATTGAAATGCGACCTGTACAAAAAAGATAAATTCATGCTCGCGAGGATGAATAGTATCATGTGTTAAAAATCCCCAGATTTGTCTTTTTTTGCATAGCCCTCATTTCAACGTATTTTGACCTAAAAATTTACACACATGTGTGTTCTGCCTCCATGTATATCTGTATTTTCTTCAGAATTTTTTAAAACATAGAAAATATGAAAATTGACGAAATTTAATTTTTTCAAAATCGAGCTCCGCCTCCAAAGGCAATATCCTGTACTTAGCATGATGTCAACTGCATAAACCTTCAATGTTATGAATATTAATGTAATCAAGGGCATAGATCTTCCTGACACTATTTACTAATGTTCTGCCCATGATTTTTAGTAATTGATAGGATTTTTTTTTACTAAAGCAACTAGGGCTGTTATATATTCTCCAGATGAAGACATTCTTATCGGTCAGTTTGGCAATCAAAAAGTACACTTCACTTCAATGTCCTCCATGATTCAAATGATAACACCACAAATTGACCCCAATAAATCAAAATGGGCACATTATGAAATTTCAAAATTAATATGGAGCTTTTTTTTCACGATTAAGTACCACATCATGGCATATTGCCCCAAACAAATTATCTGGCCATGCATGAAATGAAGGACAACCAAAGATCCGTATAAGCAAACTTAGAAAAAAAACAATGTTCAATCACTGCACAGAAAAAGAAAAGAAAAGAAAATGAATTTCAAAAGAAAACATATGTAAAGAAAATAGGAAAACAAGGAATGATGAAAAATAATGAAAAAAATTAACAAAGAGAAAGAAGCCTTCCTAGTGTTTTGAGCCACCAGAAAAAAAAGTTCAGTGTTTCCACCATCGTACTTAATCATCATTCTTTTAAGCAATAATGCTACAGTTATACGCAAATATTTATATATTGGAATTATGGGCTGATGTGAAATGATGGAGTTGGCCGGTTGAAAATCACAAAGGACACATCAAGAAAAATCAGGGGAGGAGATAGGATTACCAGAGAGACCGCCCCGTAAACCATCATCAATAAACATTTGCCTGTCAGTGTAGTAATTTTTTTTTTCTTTATGGGGCTGTGTCTTTCTTAGTGAATTTCAGGAACATACTTAATTATCTCTTAATGCGCAAAAATAGTTAATTATCTCTTTTTAGAGCCGTAGTTTTCTTTTCTTGAGAATTTATTTAGAGCCGTTGTTAACTGTTCTGCATGTATTACATGGGCCCATACTAAGAAATAGGTGCGCAACAGTTGACTGCCAACCATCCACCTGGGCCACTTCAAAACCAAAGCAAATATTCGCACATCTGTTCACGTGATGAGCCTGGGCCAGCCGCATACAACAACGCTGTTGAAACTCGATGTATTCAAGTCCGTATTGTCTGGCTAAATAAATTTGGCCCAGATCCCCATGCTCCACCGAACGATTGGGATACCGAGCGCCATGTCGCTCGTGACCCAAAACGCCGTACTCCTTATTTATAGGCTTTTTAATGTATTTTAAGTTCTCTATAAAAGTTGTGAGTAGGGAGATGGTGGGAATTGAGGTTTACATTCTTTTTCTCAAATTACTTGAGTATCGAATTGAATTGATTAGCCAGAGAGCCAAGACATCTTTAGGTAAAGACCCAAACAATTCAATAAGAAAGTATGACTAGAGTGTAATGCCATGTCGTATCTCCCAAATGGCTTGCCCACCTCCATATTTAGGCAGCATGCATTTCTATCACAATATTTGTTCCGCTCATTGAAGTCAGGGCCAGTTCAATCATATAGCTAACGCAAAGTTGTGCTATTATTTCAAAGCATAATTCTCCACTTCTATCTTTTATAAAATGTTTGAAAAGATACATATGAGCGCATATAACCATTTTTTTGACTGAATACCCATATAATCATTTACCAAGTGTATTATCCTCTTATATATCCATGCTTAGATAACGGGGGAATAAGGATGCAAACGGATCGGATCGGACTGGATCGGACAATGCTTTTCCCATATCCTTGACCATATTTCTTTGTCGGATTAAAGCAGAGCGGATAATAACTGGATGCAGATCAAATGCAGATTTTATCGGATTACGGATTCAGAGCAAAATCAGAGCGGACTTAGATCGGACACGTACGATTACAATGGGACATGATTTTAATTCTACTGTGCAAACAAAATGAACAAATTTATATTCAGCTGCATAATATTAGAGAGTGAACAAGCATTTAAAGTCATAACTCTCAGCAATACAACAACAATTTATATGCGATGATTGTAGTTAGTGGGCTAATTGAATATTTGGGCTTGTCGATTGGACTAATTTATTAGGTAATTCTATTTGATTACCTCGGGTAATCCGCAAAAAACACCGGATAATCCACAACCGTCGAATATTACCGCTACCATATCCGCTAGATATCATGTTGACCAGATCCGTATCCGCATCCATATCCAGCGGATTCGTGCAACATATTCTTAGAAACGGATGCGGGTGCAAAACCGAAATGAAAATTATCCGTAGAATTTACATCCCTACTAGGGAAAGACTAGAGTACAAGCAACTGCTCGGGTGCAAAAAAATGGAAAAATAAATGCAGGCCATCAGATCTCTGACATCTCGATGCTTTTCTCAATTGTATGGAGGGATTTGTTTTGCATATACCTGTCTATTCGTTAGCAGGGATTTCATGAAATGATTATATCCTTCCACTATCTTTTGAGCAGCCAATCTAGATCATTCATCGAAGACACAACGTCCAACGTTGATTTTTTTTCTATATTTGCACCCTAAGCTCAACTTCGATTGTAGACTTCCCTACAAAACTCTCGTGATGTAGGTGGTCATCATGTCGTTTCTCCGAGGATCTGAGACACATACGCTCCCAAACATGTATATACACTCACTCATATAAGGGCATCTCTATATGATCCCTTATAGTTTAGCCCCTTATATGTCTCCTTAAACTTTACCCCTTTATTTCAGGAGTTAAAAAATGTGGTTCCTAGCGAAACTCTTAAAATTAAATACCTAAAACTTTTTTCACACAAATTTGAACATAGATAACACAGTTTGATTCAAACTAAATTGCATAATACGGATATAACATAGATAACACAATTTGATTCGAACTACATTGCATAACACAGATTTAAAGTAGTCGATTTGAACGAAATAAAACTAAAAAAACTAATCTAGGCATCAGCTTCGGAGCCAGAGTCTTTTTTCGGCCAGGATCTTCTCCCAATTCATGTTGCCTAGGCCGGATGAAAGGATCGATATAGTTGACTAGAGGGGGGGGGTGAATAGGCAACTAACAATTTTAGCTTTTCTTTACCAATTTAAACTTTGCATCAAAGTAGGTTGTCTAGATATGCAACTAGGTGAGCAACCTATATGATGCAACAACAATAAGTACACAAACAAGCAAGAGAAACAACACAAAAGTTCGCACAAGTAAAGGCACGAGATAACCAAGAGTGGAGCCGGTGAAGACGAGGATGTGTTACCGAAGTTCCTTCCTTTTGAGGGAAAGTACGTCTCCGTTGGAGTGGTGTGGAGGCACAATGCTCCCCAAGAAGCCACTAGGGCCACTGTATTCTCCTCATGCCCTCACACAATGCGAGATGCCGTGATTCCACTATTGGTGCCCTTGGAGGCGGCGACCAGACCTTTACAAACAAGGTTGGGGCTCTCTCCACAACCGAATTGGAGGCTCCCAACGAAACCACGGAGCTTCACCACAATGGAATATGGCTCCAAGGTGACCTCAACCATCTAGGGTGCTTAAACACCCAAGAGTAACAAGATCCGCAAGGAATGAGTGGGGGAAATCAAATTTCTCTTGGTGGAAGTGTAGATCTGGGCCTTCTCAACCAATCCCTAGACAATCAATAAGTTTGATTGGCTAGGGAGAGAGATCGGGCGAAAATGAGCTTTGGAGTAACAATGGAGTTTGGGGAAAACGAGGTCAGTCAACTTAGAGAAGAAGACCTCCTTTTATGAGGGGGAGACAATCCAATGGTTACCCCCGCTCAGCCCCGCACAGGGCGGTACTACCGCTGGGGGGGGGGGTACTACCGCTATGGCCAGCGGTACTACCGTTCCACCTCGCGGTACTGCCGCACAATGAGAAGTGAGCGAGAAGCAGAGCAGGGCCTGGACCCAGGGTGGTACTACCGTGGTGATAAGGGCGGTAATACCGCCTATGAGCGGTACTACCGCCTCTACTGCCGCAGCTAGTGCCACAAAACCCGACACGAGAGGAGAACCCTCGAATCGAGGCGGTAGGAGCACGGAGCCGCAGCGGTACTACGGCTGAGAGCTCCAAGCAGTACTACCGCTGTGGAGCGGTACTACCGCTTTGTAGCTCTTGAGCGGTACTACCGCTGGGACCAGATCTCGTGAGAGGACCGCAAGGGAGCCTTCAACGAAGGGGAAAAACTCAGAGGGTGCAAAGGGGATGTGTACGTGTTGATTACACCCTAGCCTAACCAATGCGGATCCCCTCTTGATAGTACGATGATTCTTACGACACAAGACCACCAAAACTGAATCGAAAGGGCTACACCGTCTTTGCTTCAAACTCTGAGGGGAGGGAATCGTCTCGCCAAAGGATGAATCTCTGAAATACTCAACGCACATGATTAGTCTGCAAATATGTTGTCATCAATCACCAAAACTACTTAGAGAGAAACATGCCTTAACAATCTCCCCCTTTTTGGTGGATTGATGACAACACGGGATTTGCACAAGAAGGTAAGACAAGAAAGTAGCACTACTAGGGAAAACCTTATACACAAAATCTTAGCAGCAGCGCGGTCTAAAAACAGACGCTACTGCTAATTAGCAGTAGCGAGCTTCCAAAACCGCGCTACTAATAGCACGGTAGCAGTAGTGGTCTAGGTGAAACAAGCGCTACTACTATAATTGCCACGGCGTTGCCCCCATGCTAGATATTGTAGTAGCGCCCTTCCGAGGACGCGCTACTGCTAAAGTACTTAGTAGCAACGTTTTTCTTCAAAACACGCTACCGCTAAGTATTGCACCTAATTAAGTTTAGTCCCATACTGCTAAGCGAACAAGGTGTTTACCACCTTAAATATGTTACTTCTCAAACTATCTCGAGCACTTGGTCTTCATTGAACTATATGTGTAGGATTTGTGGCTGCAATATGAATCTTCACCTGTGCCTATACAGGTACTGTGAGGATTCATGTTGACTATTTAGATTCTACACAAAAAGATTAATGATGACCAATGTATATTTTTGAAGTTTTTATATGCTTAGACTTAGCAATAGCGTTTTTTCAGGGCAAAGCGCTACTGATATTATAAAACAGAATGGAATAGCTATAGCGCATTTCGCTTGACACGCTATAGCTAACTTAGCATAGCGCGTTCCGGCAAAACGCGCTGCTACTAGTTTGACTTAACCACCGGCCGCGCGGGCTCAAAATTTCGCTAAGTCCTTCCCCTCCACTTCCCCCTCTCCCCCATCTGCTCCATCGCAGTCGTCGCCCTGCTGCTCTCGACCTCGCCGCCGCCGCCCTCAACCTCACCACCGCCGCCTCTCGCCGCACACCCTCGACGCCGTCCCCGACCCCGACCTCAACGCCGCCCCTGACCTCGACGCCGCCCCCGACCCCGACATCGACGCCGCCCTCCGCCGCGCGCCCAAGCCCCGACCCCGTCCTCGACGCCGCCTGCCCCTCGCTCGCCGCAGTCACCGTAAGGCTCTGTCTCTCCTCTCCCCTACCCTCCTCTCTCTCTGCTAGGGCAATTCATATATGTGTTGATGCTGTGTTGATGTTCATATGAACCCTAGGTGTTCATATGAACCCTAGATTTGTTTAGGGCAGTAGGCATTTTTTAGCATTTAGGAAAAATGATTAACAATTTTTTAGGAAATTAGCTAGGGCAAATTTTTATGAAAATGCCTAAACAGTAATTTCATTCAAAAAACAAAAAACAGAATTGTTTTTCTTTCAAAAACTTGGTTAAACTAATTGTTGCTATGTAAACAAAAAATAAGATTGTTGTTATATGATATATGTCATTGATGTTCATTTGCATATTCCATTATTGAAGTGGTTCGATTGTGCCCAAGTTGCTTCGTTGTTTCCAGGGAATGAAGTCGAGTGGCCTATGTTTTGCCGGAATGTTGATTCATTTCCGTTCCAGCAAATTTCAGGTTCTCGATTTGTCCACTTTTTTAGTAAAAGTCATGCCGAAATTTTTCATGAATTTCAGCATGACTTGTGCTACAAACTAGGACATATCGAGTGCCCGGGATTTGCCGCACCGGGAAGGAGTCAACATTCCTGCAAAAGCATAGGCCTTTTTTATGTCATTATTCATTTTATTAGGTATAGAATTAATTGATTAGATTTAATTGTAAGAACTAGTTGAGTTAATAGAACTAGTTGAACATGTCACATTTGTTGTTATTTTTTTAGTTAAAGAAACTTTTCCCGCATCGACGTCGACGATGCCTATCCCACATCCTCGTCATCGAGTCGGCGAAGGACACCTGCATCACCAGATGGGCCATGTCTGGGACTGGGCTCCGCCGGGGTGGTACTGGGAGGCGCTACCTATCGGGGGCGCAGGTTGGTGAGGAGCCAGCCTGTCGTTGACCCGAACCTTCTTTGGTGGCGGTCGCGTGGGCTAGTGATGGTCCAGAGGCTCGAGGACCCCGCGGAGGTGGTGCGTCACTGTGTCAGTGAGGAGGACGCGCACGTCCGTCGCTACTAGTTTGCATTGGAGCACATGTTCTCCAATACCTGGCAGGTTCTTCAGGGATCTCACTAGAGCTATGATCCTGTGATGGTTCCTTCTCTTTGGGTGCCCACCGCCCGCGCCGATACCCATCGTGCGCTAGGGTTTTAGTTGTATTAGTGATGTTATATGTATGATACTATTCGAGATGTATTAGTGATAATATTCGACGATGTACGGACGCATGAGATGGTTTACTTTTGCTTATTGAATGCATGCTAATTTGAATACTTATTTATTTTATGATTTGGTTTTGCTTATTGAATGCTCATATAAATATGAGCCCTATAAGATATTTTGAGTATCCTGGTAGTTGTCTTCGTTTGATTTTCAATTGATGTTTCAACTATGAACATAGGAAATGTCTGACAACGAAAAGGATTTCGGTATTTGCAAATACTGCGAAGACGAGCGCGGCCTGTGCGACGGAATCTTCCTAGATGATGATAGGCGCTTCAGCATCAAGCTGGACGTGAACTTCAAAGTGGATACAGTAAGTCACAACGACAAATATTTTTTCGTAATTAAGCATGACATCTGATTCATTTGCTTCAACTTATAATTTAATTTTTTTTACTATTCTACTAGCGTATCCCCTGCCATGCAAGAGTTTTTGTCTTGGATAAGATAGGTTTCAGTCGTACTATGGAGGTAAAGAAAGTTTACTTGAAGACCGAGCATGGTTGTATTTTCCACGCAAAATTATACAACACACACGACTACACCTATTTTGGATGCAAAACTTGGCAAGCACTATGCAAGACTTATGCATTTGAGCCCGATATGGTTATCACCTTTGATATTCGTCCGGAAGATGATATTGAAGGTAATATCGACATCTGGGTGGATGTGCAGACGCCTCCAGTTATACCATTATGTGAGTTTCTCAACCATATTTATGTCTTTGATATTGTTTATTCAAAAATAGTTGACAACTAATTTCTATTGTCAACTTATTTCCGTTCAAGAAAACATGTCCAGCGCTTGGTAGACAGGACCTACTACTGTCTCGGGGCTGAACTAAACTGCGAGGAGCTAAGTCATTATGTTTCATGGCTTGAAGATCTTGATACTGTCAAGACAAATTTTCTTCCTGCACTTAGAAATGTTAGTACTGAAAACGTGCGACCAATAGTGTTCGTAATGAACTACGGTCACATCTATTTAGGAAAGATGGTAAGATTTTTACTATTTGTCCTTAGTGCATCTTTTGCATACATTATTTTTTAAGCTAAACTTCATTGCTAAGTATGTTAGTATACGATGTTATTCAACAGGGACTCCCGATGAATGTTGTTCCTCATGGGATCGAGACTAAAGGTACCATGAGTATTGTTAGCTTACGGCCAAGATATCCTACAATGCACTTTAGTGCATTCAGGATTTCTAATAGCGAGCAATGCTTAATAGTGAAAGATTGGACCCAATTTGTGATGGAGGAGCGCAGAGAAGTACTAGGGGGCAGCAATCAGAAGCGCAACCCATGATTAGGAGACAGGTTCATCTGCATGCTCCAACTTGATGAAGGAGGAGAGCTACACATGTTTTATGTTATTTTACCCGAGAGAGAGCAGCAGGAGTGATTAGCTAGCTAGAAATGAGTTTGAAGATGATGATGTGCTACACTATGACTATGATGATTAAATAGCTAGTGTTGGTGGTAATGACTATGATGATTATTATTAGCTAGTGTAGGTGGTGATTAGATAGCTACCACATCTAGTGTTGGTGGTGATTAGCTAGCTAGAATGAGTTTGATCGGATGATGATGTGCTACACTATGACTATGGTGATTAAATAAATACTGTTGGTGGTAATGACTATGATGATGATTAAATAGCCTGTGTTGGCGGATTAGATTCAAGTGGAGGCAACATGTGATGCACATCGAAAGCACTACTAGTCCAAACTAGATCAAGTTTGGATTAGTAGTATACTTTTGACATGCACCACATATTGCCTCCACTTGAACCTAATCCACCTTCATTTGACACACTGTTATGGACATAATGATATAAACCTTATAATTGGTATTGTACCAAAATTTGTATAACGACGTATAAATACACTAAAGATAAAAAAATGAAAAAAAGAATACTAGTAGCGATGGATAGTAAACATGCTGCAACTAGCTAGATTAGCAGCAGCGCGGGAGAGAACAAGCGTTGCCGCTATGTGTCTTAGCAGTAGCGCGTGTCGCACGCGCTACTGCTAAGTAATAGCTGTAGCGCCTTATTAATTAGTAGCGCGGCAGCCCGTGCTACTACTAGGGTTTTTCCTAGTAGTGTAGATGAACACCAGAACTACAAAATATAGACAGAGCTCCCCCTGAATGTGTGCACCTAAGAAGAGGAGACAAAGTAAAGCAAAGCACATACATTGGGATCAGTGCTCCCCTATCTTTTGTAGTCTGACAACATTAGCAACAGGTAATGGAACATATAGAACTAGGAAGCATAAGGTACTTGAAAAACTAGATAATACCATATGAAAGGGAGCATATGTCTCACACCATATGAAAGGGTACCGGTTCTCACAAACAAAAACCAAACAAGCGCCAAACACGAGAAAAGAGTTTGCGAGAAAGACATGCAAGGAAAACACGCCACGCAAACACACGCTCGCAACTCAACACGACAAATCCCTAAGCTCACTCCCCCTTCGGCATCGAGACACCAAAAAGGCAAAGAGCGCTGCTCCAGGTGATAGCAAACTGAGGGGCTCCATCATCACATCCCGGTGGGATCGTCTGCACTGCCATCCTCAGTCGGAAACTGCTCGGTGTCTGAATCGGTCCACGGACAGTGCTGCTGAATCCACTCCTCCTCATCAGTGATCTTACCCTCAGATCCGCTGGCAACAGTCGCACCCAACTGGCACATGAGCTCCTTGTGACGACTCCTGGCCTGCTTCTCAGCTACATGAGTCATGTACTGACCATGAGACTCCATGCAGAAGAGTTTCTTCATCTTGCGCTTGAGCTTCTTCGCCCAAGAGGGCTCTGCTCCAGAAGGCTCATAGTTATCGTCATCATCAGCATCAGCCTCGGTCTCCATGTCAGCAGCTCCAGGCGGAACGCCAGAACTCGGAGCTGCGGTGCCACAATTCTTCTTCTTCCTCAGATGCTTGATCTCATGAGAACCTAGATCCCCAGTCTCCAACACCACCTTAGGATGAACACGCTCCAGGGCCTTCTCAATGAGCAACATGATAAACGGTCCATAGATAGGGCACTTTCGCTCAGAGATGGCGGAGACCAACTCAGACCACATGACATGAGAGATATCCAAAGAGTCTCCAGTGTTTTCTTCCTTCTCATGTTGACAGAAAAGAAGCATGTCCACAAGGAAAAAGTGTACCATATCCAAGTTGCCAATGCGAGGGAAGAGGGTCTCCCTGAAGATGCGATGCATAATGTATAGAAATGCAGGCAGCTTGATGTCTACTACACAACCTTCTTCTTGTAGACGTTGTTGGGCCTCCAAGTGCAGAGGTTTGTAGGACAGTAGCAAATTTCCCTCAAGTGGATGACCTAAGGTTTATCAATCCGTAGGAGGCATAGGATGAAGATGGTCTCTCTCAAGCAACCCTGCAACCAAATAACAAAGAGTCTCTTGTGTCCCCAACACACTCAATACAATGGTAAATTTTATAGGTGCACTAGTTCGGCGAAGAGATGGTGATACAAGTGCAATATGGATGGTAGATATAGGTTTTTGTAATATGAAAATTTAAAAACAGTAAGGTAACAAATGGTAAAAGTGAGCGTAAACGGTATTGCAATGCTAGGAAACAAGGCCTAGGGTTCATACTTCTTCTAGCACTTGAGCACAATTATCCTTTCCATCATACTCACGAAAGATATTAAAAAGGTGAAGCGTATGAGACAAACTCAACTCCATCTTTATAATTTTCTTTTATAAACTAAACTAGTGATAAAACAAGAAACTAAAAGACTTGATTGCAAGATCTAAAGACATACCTTCAAGCGCTAACCTCCCCGGCAACGGCGCCAGAAAAGAGCTTGATGTCTACTACACAACCTTCTTCTTGTAGACGTTGTTGGGCCTCCAAGTGCAAAGGTTTGTAGGACAGTAGCAAATTTCCCTCAAGTGGATGACCTAAGGTTTATCAATCCGTAGGAGGCGTAGGATGAAGATGGTCTCTCTCAAGCAACCCTGCAACCAAATAACAAAGAGTCTCTTGTGTCCCCAACACACCCAATACAATGGTAAATTGTATAGGTGCACTAGTTCGGCGAAGAGATGGTGATACAAGTGGTATATGGATAGTAGATAATAGTTTTTGTAATATGAAAATATAAAAACAGCAAGGTAGCAAGTGATAAAAGTGAGCGTAAACGGTATTGCAATGCGTTGAAACAAGGCCTAGGGTTCATACTTTCGCTAGTGTAAGTTCCCTCAACAATAATATCATAATTGGATCACATAACTATCCCTCAACATGCAACAAAGAGTCACTCCAAAGTCACTAATAGCGGAGAACGAACGAAGAGATTATGGTAGGGTACGAAACCACCTCAAAGTTATTCTTTCCAATCAATCCGTTGGGCTATTCCTATAAGTGTCACAAACAGCCCTAGAGTTCGTACTAGAATAACACCTTAAGACACACATCAACCAAAACCCTAATGTCACCTAGATACTCCAATGTCACCTCAAGTATCCGTGGGTATGATTATACGATATGCATCACACAATCTCAGATTCATCTATTCAACCAACACAAAGAACTTCAAAGAGTGCCCCAAAGTTTCTACCGGAGAGTTTTCGTGTGCCAACCCCTATGCATAAGTTCACGAGGTCACGGAACTCGCAAGTTGATCACCAAAACATACATCAAGTGGATCACATGATATCCCATTGTCACCACAGATAAGCACGTGCAAGACATACATCAAGTGTTCTCAAATCCTTAAAGACTCAATCTGATAAGACAACTTCAAAGGGAAAACTCAATCCATTACAAGAGAGTAGAGGGGGAGAAACATCATAAGATCCAACTATAATAGCAAAGCTTGCGATACATCAAGATCGTACCACCCCAAGAACACGAGAGAGAGAGAGAGAGAGATCAAACACATAGCTACTTGTACATACCCTCAGCCCCGAGGGTGGACTACTCCCTCGTCGTCATGGAGAGTGCCGGAACGGGTCTAGATTGGTTTTTGGTGGCTACAGAGGCTTCTGGCGGCGGAACTCCCGATCTATTCTGCCCCCCGATGTTTTTAGGGTATATGGACATATATAGGCGAAAGAAGTCGGCCAGGGGAGCCACGAGGGGCCCACAAGGGTGGGGGCACGCCTAGGGGGGCAGGCGCGCCTCCCTGCCTCATGGCCACCTCGAAGCTTCCCTCACGTCTACTCCAAGTCTCCTGGATTGCTTCCGTTCCAAAAATAACTCTCCCAAAGGTTTCATTCCGTTTGGACTCCGTTTGATTTTCCTTTTCTTCAAAACACTGAAATAGGCAAGAAAACAACAATTTGGGTTGGGCCTCCGGTTAATAGGTTAGTCCCAAAAATAATATAAAAGTTTATAATAAAGCCCGTAAACATCCAAAACAGATAATATAATAGCATGGAACAATAAAAAATTATAGATACGTTGGAGATGTATCAGCATCCCCAAGCTTAATTCCTACTCGTCCTCGAGTAGGTAAATGATAAAAACAGAATTTTTGATGTGGAATGCTACCTAACATATTTATCGATGTAATTTTCTTTATTGTGGTGAGAATATTCAGATCCATAAGATTCAAAACAAAAGTTTAATATTGACATGAAAATAATAATACTTCAAGCATACTAACAAAGCAATCATGTCTTCTCAAAATAGCATGGCCAAAGAAAGCTATCCCTACAAAATCATATAGTCTGGCTATGCTCTATCTTCATCACACAAAATATTTAAATCATGCACAACCCCGATGACAAGCCAAGCAATTGTTTCATACTTTTGATGTTCTCAAACTTTTTCAATCTTCACGCAATACATGAGCGTGAGCCATGGACATAACACTATAGGTGGAATATAATGGTGGTTGTGGAGAAGACAAAAAGGGAGAAGATAGTCTCACATCAACTAGGCGTATCAACGGGCTATGGAGATGCCCATCAATAGATATCAATGTGAGTGAGTAGGGATTGCCATGCAACGGATGCACTAGAGTTATAAGTGTATGAAATCTCAACAAAAGAAACTAAGTGGGTGTGCATCCAACTCGCTTGCTCACGAAGACCTAGGGCATTTTGAGGAAGCCCATCATTGGAATATACAAGCCAAGTTCTTTAATGAAAGATTCCCACTAGTATATGAAAGTGACAACATAAGAGACTCTCTATCATGAAGATCATGGTGCTACTTTGAAGCACACATGTGGAAAAAGGATAGTAACATTGTCCCTTCTCTCTTTTTCTCTCATTTCATTTTTTTATTTTATTTATTTATTATTTGGGCCTTCTCTCTTTTTTTATTTTTCCTTTTTGGCCTCTTTTTTCTTTTTCTTTTTATTTTTCGTCCGGAGTCTCATCCCGACTTGTGGGGGAATCATGGTCTCCATCATCCTTTCCTCACTGGGACAATGCTCTAATAATGATGATCATCACACTTCTTTTTACTTACAACTCAATACTTAGAACAAAATTTAACTCTATATGAATGCCTTCGGCAGTGTATCAGGATGTGCAATGACTCATGAGTGACATGTATGAAAGAATTATGAACGATGGCTTTGCCACAAATACGATGTCAACTACATGATCATGCAAAGCAGTATGACAATGATGGAGTGTGTCATAATAAACGGAACGGTGGAAAGTTTCATGGCAATATATCTCGGAATGGCTATGGAAATGCCATAATAGGTAGGTATGGTGGCTGTCTTGAGTAAGATATATGTTGGGTTTATGGTACCGGCGAAAGTTGCGCGATACTAGAGAGGCTAGCAATGGTGGAAGGGTGAGAGTGCGTATAATCCATGGACTCAACATTATTCATAAAGAACTCACATACTTATTGCAAAAATCTATTAGTTATCGAAACAAAGTACTACGCGCATGCTCCTAGGGGTATAGATTGGTAGGAAAAGACCATCGCTCATCCCCGACCACCACTCATAAGGAAGGCAATCAATAAATAAATCATGCTCCGACTTCATCACATAACGGTTCACCATACGTGCATGCTACGGGAATCACAAACTTCAACACAAGTATTTCTCAAATTCACAACTACTCAACTAGCATGACTCTAATATCACCATCTCCATATGTCAAAACAATTATCAAGTATCAAACTTTTCTTAGTATTCAATGCACTTATATGAAAGTTTTTATTATGCCTAAAAGCAAATTGCCATGTTGTTCTAAAGGACTCTCAAAATAATATAAGTGAAGCATGAGAGATCGATTATTTCTATAAAATAGAACCACCGCCGTGCTCTAAAAGGATATAAGTGAAGCACTAGAGCAAATGACAAACTACTCCGAAAGATATAAGTGAAGATCAATGAGTAGTCGAATAATTATGCAACTATATGAAGACTCTCTAACATTTAATAATTTCAGATCTTGGTATTTTATTCAAACAGCAAGCAAAACAAAAGAAAATGAAATGACGCTCCAAGAAAAACACATATCATGTGGCGAATAAAAATATAGCTCCAAGTAAAGTTACCGATGAACGAAGACGCAAGAGGGGATGCCATCCGGGGCATCCCCAAGCTTCGGCTCTTGGTTTTCCTTGAATATTACCTTGGGGTGCCTTGGGCATCCCCAATCTTAGGCTCTTGCCACTCCTTATTCCATAGTCCATCGAATCTTTACCCAAAACTTGAAAACTTCACAACACAAAACTTAACAGAAAACTCGTAAGCTCTGTTAGTATAAGAAAATAAATCACTGCTATGTCTTGAGCTTGCATTGGTTTTCCCCGAAGAGGAAGGGATGATGCAGTAGAGTAGCGTAAGTATTTCCCTCAGTTTTTGAGAACCAAGGTATCAATCCAGTAGGAGCCCACGCTCAAGTCCCTCGTACCTGCACAAAGTGATAGCTACTCGCAACCAACGCGATTAGGGGTTGTCAAGCCCTTCGGGGTCACTTACGAGAGTGAGATCTGATAGATAGAATATTTTTCGTATTTTTGATATAAAGATGCAAAGTAAAAAGTAAAAGCAAAGTAAATAGCAAAACAATATTAAAGTGATGGAGATTGATATGATGAGAATAGACCCGGAGGCCATAGGTTTCACTAGTGGCTTCTCTCAAGAGCATAAGTATTCTACGGTGGGTGAACAAATTACTGTTGAGCAATTGATAGAATTGAGCATAATTATGAGAATATCTAGGCATGATCATGTATATAGGCATCACGTCCGTGACAAGTAGATCGAAACGATTCTGCATCTACTACTATTACTCCACTCATCGACTGCTATCTAGCATGCATCTAGAGTATTAAGTTAAAAATAGAGTAACGCCTTAAGCAAGATGACATGATGTAGAGAGATAAATTCATGCAATATGAAATAAACCCCATCTTGTTATCCTCGATGGCAACAATACAATACGTGCCTTGCAGCCCCTTCTGTCACTGTGTAAGGACACCGCAAGATCGAACCCAAAGCTAAGCACTTCTCCCATGGCAAGAACTACCAATCTAGTTGGCCAAACCAAACGGATAATTCGAAGAGACTTGAAAAGATAACCAATCATACATAAAAGAATTCAGAGAAGATTCAAATATTATTCATAGATAGACTTGCTCATAAACCCACAATTCATCGGTCTCAACAAACACACCGCAAAAAGAAGATTACATCGAATAGATCTCCACGAGAGAGGGGGAGAACTTTGTATTGAGATTCAAAGAGAGAGAAGAAGCCATCTAGCTACTAACTATGGACCCGAAGGTCTGAGGTAAACTACTCACACTTCATCGGAGAGGCTATGGTGATGTAGAAGCCCTCCGTGATGACAGCCCTCTTCCGGCGGAGCTCCAGGACAGGCCCCAAGATGGGATCTCGTGGATACAGAAAGTTGCGGCGGTGGAATTAGGTTTTTGGCTCCTGTTCTGATCGTTTGGGGGTACGTGTGTATATATAGGAGGAAGGAGTACGTCGGTGGAGCACCGAGGGGCCCACGAGGCAGGGGGCGCGCCCTGGGGGGCGCGCCCTGGGGGGGCGCCCCCCACCTCGTGACCACCTCTTTGATCCCTTGCAGTAGGGTCCAAGTTTCCTGGATCACGTTCGGTGAGAAAATCACATTTCCGAAGATTTTATTCCGTTTGGACTCCGTTTATCCGAAACACTGAAATAGGCAAAAAACAGCAATTCTAGGCTGGGCCTCCGGTTAATAGGTTAGTCCCAAAAATAATATAAAAGTGGAAAATAAAGCCCAATATAGTCCAAAACAGTAGATAATATAGCATGGAGCAATCAAAAATTATAGATACGTTGGAGACGTATCAGGCATCCCCAAGCTTAATTCCTGCTCGTCCTCGAGTAGGTAAATGATAAAAAGAGAATTTTTGATGCGGAGTGCTACTTGGCATAATTTCAATGCAAATCTTATTAATTGTGGTATGAATATTCAGATTAGAAAGATTCAAGATAAAAGTTTATATTGACATAGAAAATAATAATACTTCAAGCATACTAACAAAGCAATTATGTCTTCTCAAAATAACATGGCCAAAGAAAGTTATCCCTACAAAATCATATAGTCTGGCTATGCTCCATCTTCCCCACACAAAGTATTTAAATCATGCACAACCCCGATGACAAGCCAAGCAATTGTTTCATACACTAACTTTTTCAAAACTTTTTCAATCTTCACGCAAATACATGAGCGTGAGCCATGGATATAGCACTATAGGTGGAATAGAATGGTGGTTGTGGAGAAGACAAAAAGGGAGAATATAGTCTCACATTAACTAGGCATATCAACGGGCTATGGAGATGCCCATTAATAGATATCAATGTGAGTGAGTAGGGATTGCCATGCAATGGATGCACTAGAGCTATAAGTATATGAAAGCTCAACAAAATAAACTAGTGGGTGTGCATCCAACTTGCTTGCTCATGAAGACCTAGGGCAATTTGAGGAAGCCCATCATTGGAATATACAAGCCAAGTTCTATAATGAAAGATTCCCACTAGTATATGAAAGTGATAACATGAGAGACTCTCTACTATGAAGATCATGGTGCTACTTTGAAGCACAAGTGTGGTAAAAGGATAGTAACATTGTCCCTTCTCTCTTTCTCTCTCATATATATATATATTATATGGCTTTCTCTTTTTTATGGCCTTTCTCTTTTTTTATTTGGGCTTCTTTTGCCTCTTTTTTTTTGTCTGGAGTCTCATCCCGACTTGTGGGGGAATCATAGTCTCCATCATTCTTTCCTCACTGGGACAATGCTCTAATAATGATGATCATCACACTTTTATTTTTCTTACAACTCAACAATTACAACTCGATACTAAAACAAGGTATGACTCCATATGAATGCCTCCGGCGGTGTACCGGGATATGCAATATGACAATGATGGATGTGTCATGATGAACTAGATGGTGGAAAGTTGCATGGCAATATATCTCAGAATGGCTATGGAAATGCCATAATAGGTAGGTATGGTGGCTGTTTTGAGGAAGGTATATGGTAGGTGTATGATACCGGCGAAAGGTGCACGGTATTGGAAAGGCTAGCAAGGGTGGAAGGGTGGGAGTGCGTATAATCCATGGACTCAACATTAGTCATAAAGAACTCATATACTTATTGCAAAAATTTAGAAGCTATCCAAGCAAAGTACTACGTGCATGCTCCTAGGGGGATAGATTGGTAGGAAAAGACCATCGCTCGTCCCCGACCGCCACTCTTAAGGAAGACAATCAATAAATAAATCATGCTCCGACTTCATCACATAACGGTTCACCATACGTGCATGCTACGGGAATCACAAACTTCAGCACAAGTATTCTTTAAATTCACAACTACTCAACTAGCATGACTTTAATATTATCACCTCCATATCTCAAAACAATTATCATGCTTCAATCTTTTCTTAGTATTCAACACACTCAAAAGAAAGTTTCACAAATCTTGAATACCAAGCATATTATTATTAGGCAAATTACCATGCTATTAAGAGACTCTCAAATTAATTTAAGTGAAGCATGAGAGATCAATAGTTTCTTTAAAACGAATCCACCACTGTGCTCTAAAAGATCTAAGTGAAGCACATAGAGTATTCTATCAAATTTTAATTCATGTATGGCTCTCTCAAAAGGTGTGTACAGCAAGGATGATTGTGGTATACTAGAAAACAAATACACAAATAATACAAGACGCTCCAAGAAAAACACATATCATGTTGGTGAATAAAAATATAGCTCCAAGTAAATTACCGATGGAAGTGGATGAAAGAGGGGATGCCTTCCGGGGGCATCCCCAAGCTTTAACTTTTTGGTGTCCTTGGATTATATTGGGGGTTCCATGTGCATCCCCAAGCTTAGGCTCTTTCCACTCCTTGTTCCATGATCCATCAAAAGAATTCACCCAAAACTTGAAAACTTCACAACACAAAACTCAAAATTGAAAACTCGTGAGCTCCGTTAGCGAAAGAAAATAAAAGACCACTTCAAGGTACTGTAATGAACTCATTATTTATTTATATTGGTGTTAAACCTAATGTATTCCAAATTCTCTATGGATTATAAACTATTTTACTAACCGTAGATTCATCAAAATAAGCAAACAACACACGAAAAACAGAATCTGTCAAAAACAGAACAGTCTGTAGTAATCTGTAGCTAGCGCAAGATCTGGAACCCCAAAAATTCTAAAATAAATTTATGGACGTGAGGAATTTATCTATTAATCATCTTCAAAAATAATTAACTAAATATCACTCTTCAAATAAAAATTACAGCAGTTCTCGTGAGCGCTAAAGTTTCTGTTTTTTACAGCAAGTTCAACAAGACTTTCCCCAAGTCTTCCCAACGGTTCTACTTGGCACAAACACTAATTAAACACACAAAACACAACCTAAACAGAGGCTAAATAATTTATTTATTACTAAACAGGAGCAAAAATCAAGGAATAAAAATAAAATTGGGTTGCCTCCCAACAAGCGCTATCGTTTAACGCCCCTAGCTAGGCATAACAAGCAAGAATAGATCTAGGTATTGCCATCTTTGGTTGGCAATCCATAAGTGGCTCTCAGGATAGTTTCATATGGTAATTTTATTTTCTTTCTTGGAAAGTGTTCCATGCCCTTTTTTAATGGAAATTGAAATCTAATATTCCCTTCCTTCATATCAATAATCGCACCAACCGTTCTAAGGAAAGGTCTACCAAGAATAATAGGGCAAGAAGGATTGCAATCTATATCAAGAACAATGAAATCTACGGGCACATAATTCCTATTTGCAACAATAAGAACATCATTATTTCTTCCCATAGGTTTCTTAATAGTGGAATCCGCAAGATGCAAGTTTGGAGAGCAATCATCAAAATTACGGAAATCTAGTAAATCACACAAAGCCTTCTTGCTACGTCTTGAGCTTGCGTTGGTTTTCCCCGAAGAGGAAGGGATGATGCAGCAGAGTAGCGTAAGTATTTCCCTCAGTTTTTGAGAACCAATGTATCAATCTAGTAGGAGCCCACGCTCAAGTCCCTCGTACCTGCACAAAGCTATAGCTACTCGCAACCAACGCGATTAGGGGTTGTCAAGCCCTTCACGGTCACTTACAAGAGTGAGATCTGATAGATAGAATATTTTTGGTATTTTTGATATAAATATGCAAAGTAAAAATTAAAAGCAAAGTAAATAGCAAAACAATATTAAAGTGATGGAGATTGATATGATGAGAATAGACTCGGAAGCCATAGGTTTCACTAGTGGCTTCTCTCAAGAGCATAAGTATTCTACGGTGGGTGAACAAATTACTGTTGAGCAATTGATAGAATTGAGCATAATTATGAGAATATCTAGGCATGATCATGTATATAGGCATAACGTCCGTGACAAGTAGATCAAAACGATTCTGCATCTACTACTATTACTCCACTCATCGACTGCTATCTAGCATGCATCTAGAGTATTAAGTTAAAAATAGAGTAACGCCTTAAGCAAGATGACATGATGTAGAGAGATAAATTCATGCAATATGAAATAAACCCCATCTTGTTATCCTCGATGGCAACGATACAATACGTGCCTTGCTGCCCCTTCTGTCACTGGGTAAGGACACCGCAAGATCGAACCCAAAGCTAAGCACTTCTCCCATGGCAAGAACTACCAATCTAGTTGGCCAAACCAAACGGATAATTTGAAGAGACTTGCAAAGATAACCAATCATACATAAAAGAATTCAGAGAAGATTCAAATATTATTCATAGATAGACTTGATCATAAACCCACAATTCATCGGTCTCAACAAACACACCGCAAAAAGAAGATTGCATCGAATAGATCTCCACGAGAGAGGGGGAGAACTTTGTATTGAGATTCAAAGAGAGAGAAGAAGCCATCTAGCTACTAACTATGGACCCGAAGGTCTGAGGTAAACTACTCACACTTCATCGGAGAGGCTATGGTGATGTAGAAGCCCTCCGTGATGACAGCCCTCTTCCGGCGGAGCTCCAGGACAGGCCCCAAGATGGGATCTCGTGGATACAGAAAGTTGCGGCGGTGGAATTAGGTTTTTGGCTCCTATTCTGATCGTTCGGGGGTACGTGTGTATATATAGGAGGAAGGAGTACGTCGGTGGAGCACCGAGGGGCCCACGAGGCAGGGGGCGCGCCCTGGGGGGGCGCCCCCCACCTCGTGACCACCTCTTTGATCCCTTGCAGTAGGGTCCAAGTTTCCTAGATCACGTTCGGTGAGAAAATCACGTTTCCGAAGATTTTATTCCGTTTGGACTCCGTTTGATATTCCATTTATCGAAACACTGAAATAGGCAAAAAAAAACAACAATTCTGGGCTGGGCCTCCGGTTAATAGGTTAGTCCCAAAAATAATATAAAAGTGTAAAATAAAGCCCAATATAGTCCAAAACAGTAGATAATATAGCATGGAGCAATCAAAAATTATAGATACGTTGGAGACGTATCAATCACCACTTAGGTACTGTTGCAAACTCATTCCAAATTCATATTTGTGTAATATCTACTGTATTCCGACTCATCTATGGTTCATACCCTCCGATACTACTCATAGATTCATCAAAATAAGCAAACAACACGTAGAAAACAGAATATGTCAAAAACAGAACAGTCTGTAGTAATCTGGATCAAACGTATACTTATGGAACCCCAAAAATTCTAAAATAAATTGATGGACTTGAGTAATTTATCTATTAATCATATTCAAAAAGAATTAACTAAATATCACTCTCCAATAAGAAATTGCAGCAAATCTCGTGAGCGCTAAAGTTTCTGTTTTTTACAGCATGATCGCAAAGACTTTCCCCAAGTCTTCCCAAAGGTTCTACTTGGCACAAACACTAATTAAAACATAAAACCACATATAAATAGAGGCTAGATGAATTGTTTATTACTAAACAGGAGCAAAAAGTAAGGAACAAAAATAAAATTGGGTTGCCTCCCAACAAGCGCTATCGTTTAACGCCCCTAGCTAGGCATGGTGATTTCAATGATGATCACATAAAAGATAAGAATTGTAACATAAAGAGAGCATCATGAATAATATTACTAGCACATTTAAGTCTAACCCACTTCCTATGCATAGGGATTTTGTGAGCAAACAACTTGTGGGAACCATAATCAACTAGCATAGGAGGGCAAAACAAGCATAACTTCAAAACTTTAAGCGCATAGAGAGGAAACTTGATATTATTGCAATTCCTACAAGCATATGTTCCTCCCTCATAGTAATTTTCAGTAGCATCATGAATGAATTCAACAATATAACAAGCACCTAAAGCATTTTTTTCATGATCTACAAGCACAGAAATTTTATTACTCTCCTCATAAGCAAAATTCTTCTCATTCGGAATAGTGGAAGTATCATAAGAGACTCGAATACTATAAATTTTTTCCACGTTAAAAGAGTAATGTTCAGAAAAAGGGTAATCATAATCATGACAAGTTTTATAAATATAATCATCACTACTTTTTATAGCATAAGTGTCATCACAATAATCATCATAAGTAGCAACTTTGTTCTCATCATAATCAATTGAAACCTCTTCCAAGATAGTGGAATCATTACTAAATAAAGTCTAGACCTCTCCAAATCCACTTTCATAATTGTCACAATAAGATTCAACATCCTCCAAAATAGTGGGATCATTATTTCCTAAAGTTGACACTCTTCCAAACCCACTTTCATCAATATAACCATCATAAATAGGAGGCATGCTATCATCATAATAAATTTGTTCATCAAAACTTGGGAGACTAAAAATATCATCTTCATCAAACGTAGCATCCCCAATCTTGGGACAAACATTAATTGCAGCAAATACATTCTCAAACATGTCATTCTCATCAAATATAACATCCCCAAGCTTGGACCTTTTCATATCATAAGCAAAATGTCGGAGTAATAGGCCACGGGTAGGCTAACCCGAGGCCCAGAACCTTTCAAAACATCGGGGCTGACTGCGCCCCTCAAGACACCAGGATGGAGAGCCATCTTTTGGAGGCCGGCTAAAGGAACAGCCGACTGCCCGCATGCGGCCGAGTCCTAGAGGCGAGGTGAAGACGGGCCGACTCCCGCCTGGCGGCTCCCAGAGAAGCCGGCCCCGGGGAGTCGGCCCACGACACCAACAAAGCCCATGCCCTCGTAAGGGGGGATGGGACGGGGAGTGGCAACAGTAAAGCCCACTCCCTTCCCTTTTCATGGGATGGCTAGGACACAGTGCGCCGTACTAGTGGAGATCTCCGTCCGGTGAGGCACTGTTGCCGTGCCATCCCTGACATTAGCAACAGTGGGCGGAGTCCTGCACCCACGACAGCCTATCGGTACGGTCCACGGATGATGGGCCCTACCGATCAGCGAGAGTCCAGAAGACGGCAAGGGCGCCACCAGTCAGAGCCAAAGGGAGCCGGCCCCCGGAAGTCGGCCTGCCCCTCCCACGGGTCCCACACGCCATTAACCAGACGAGACGGGGAGTGGCTACAGTAATCGCCCGCCAGGTAGCAGGGCTGTAGCCACGACCCCATGACCAAGCCTGCGTCATTAGAAGCACGGCTATAGTAATCGGCAGCCAGCAAGACTCACAAGCGGCGGGTACGGCCTGTCGGCTCCGTACCAGACCAGTTGGCAGGGCCCACCAGCCATGGGCCCCAGCAGTCGGCGAAGAAGCCGGCAGGCGAAGAGACTGATGGCTGGGCCCTGCGCCCAGTCGGTTTACCATTGTACCCCTGGGGGTAGGCCTATATAAACCCCCCAGGGAACCCATGCAAAGGGTTCGGATCCATTAGAACTAGACCAGACCTTAGAGAAGGGGGAGAGATGGCCTAGCCTCTTCCTGTCCACAGATACAACTCGAGGAGCACCATTGTACTCACTTTTGCCTTAGTGATCATGCGGAGACCCCGCAGAGCAGGACTAGGGGTGTTATCCCCTAGGAGATCCCCGAACCTGGGTAAAGTCCGCCGGCGTTCGTGTCTACGCCTCATCCCGTTTCCAGGCACCGGCGACGTTCTACTCGCCCCCACCATGATAAGCCATCCATTGGCATATGTCGCTGAAGGAAATATGCCCTAGAGGCAATAATAAATTTATTATTTATTTCCTTATCTCATGATAAATGTTTATTATTCATGCTAGAATTGTATTAACCAGAAACATAATACATGTGTGAATACATAGACAAACAGAGTGTCACTAGTATGCCTCTACTTGACTAGCTCGTTGAATCAAAGATGGTTAAGTTTCCTAGCCATAGACATGAGTCGTCATTTGATTAATGAGGTCACATCATTAGAGAATGATGTGATTGACTTGACCCATTCCATTAGCATAACACTTGATCGTTTACTTTGTTGCTATTTCTTTCTTCATGACTTATACATGTTCCTATGACTATGAGATTATGCAACTCCCGTTTACCGGAGGAACACTTTGTGTGCAACCAAACATCACAACGTAACTGGGTGATTATAAAGGTGCTCTACAGGTGTCTCCGAAGGTACTTGTTGGGTTGGCGTATTTCGAGATTAGGATTTGTCACTCCGATTATCGGAGAGGTGTCTCTGGGCCCTCTCGGTAATGCACATCACTTAAGCCTTGCAAACATTGCAACTAATGAGTTAGTTGTGGGATGATGTATTACCGAACGAGCAAAGAGACTTGCCGGTAACAAGATTGAACTAGGTATTGAGATACCGACGATCGAATCTCGGGCAAGTAACATACCGATGACAAAGGGAACATCATATGTTGTTATGCGGTCTGACCGATAAAGATCTTCATAGAATATGTAGGAGCCAATATGAGCATCCAGGTTCCGCTATTGGTTATTGACCGGAGACGTGTCTCGGTCATGTCTACATTGTTCTCGAACCCGTAGGGTCCGCATGCTTAATGTTACGATGCCAGTTTCATTATGAGTTTATATGTTTTGATGTACCGAAGGTTGGTCGGAGTCCCGGATGTGATCACGGACATGACGAGGAGTCTCGAAATGGTCGAAACATAAAGATTGATATATTGGAAGCCTATGTTTGGACATCGGAAGTGTTCCAGGTGAAATCGGCATTTTACCGGAGTACCGGGAGGTTACCGGAACCCCCCGGTAACCTAATGGGCCTTAATGGGCCTAGTGGAGGAAGTAGAGAGGAGGCCAAGGGGCAGCCGCGCGCCCCTCCCCCCCAAGTCCGAATTGGACAAGGAGGGGGGGGGCGGCGCCCCCCTTTTCCTTTCCCCTCTTTCTCCCCTCCCCCCCAAGTCCTAGTCCAACATGGAAAGGGGGGGAGTCCTACTCCCGGTGGGAGTAGGACTCCTCCTGGCGCGCCCCTTGCCTGGTCGCACCTCCTCCCCCTTGCTCCTTTATATACGGGGGCAGGGGGGCACCCCATAGACACAACAATTGATCATTGATCTCTTAGCCGTGTGTGGTGCCCCCCTCCACCATAATCCTCGATAATATTGTAGCGGTGCTTAGGCGAAGCCCTGCGATGGTAGAACATCAAGATTGTCACCATGCCGTCGTGCTGACGGAACTCTTCCCCGACATTCTGCTGGACCGGAGTCCGGGGATCGTCATCGAGCTGAACGTGTGCTAGAACTCGGTGGTGCCGTAGTTTCGGTGCTTGATCGGTCGGTCCGTGAAGACGTACAACCACATCAACCGCGTTGTGCTAACGCTTCCGCTTTCGGTCTACGAGGGTACGTAGACAACACTCTCCTCTATCATTGCTATGCATCACCATGATCTTGCGTGTGCGTAGGAATTTTTTTGAAATTACTACGTTCCCCAACAGTGGCATCAGAGCCTAGGTTTTATGCGTTGATGTTGTGGACGAGTAGAACACAAGTGAGTTGTGGGCGATATAAGTCATATTGCTTACTAGCATGTCATACTTTGGTTCGGCGGTATTGTTGGATGAAGCGGCCCGGACCGACATTACGCGTACGCTTACGCGAGACTGGTTCTACCGACGTGCTTTGCACACAGGTGGCTGGCGGGTGTCAGTTTTCTCCAACTTTAGTTGAACCGAGTGTGGCTACGCCCTGTCCTTGCGAAGGTTAAAACAGCACCAACTTGACAAACTATCGTTGTGGTTTTGATGCGTAGGTAAGAACGGTTCTTTCTAAGCCCGTAGCAGCCACGTAAAACTTGCAACAACAAAGTAGAGGACGTCTAACTTGTTTTTGCAGGGCATGTTGTGATGTGATATGGTCAAGACATGATGCTAAATTTTATTGTATGAGATGATCATATTTTGTAACCGGTTATCAGCAACTGGCAGGAGCCATATGGTTGTCGCTTTATTGTATGCAATGCAATCGCGCTGTAATGCTTCACTTTATCACTAAGAGGTAGTGATAGTCATGGAAGCATAAGATTGGCGAGACGACAACGATGCTACGATGGAGATCAAGGCGTCGCGCCGGTGACGATGGTGATCATGACGGTACTTCGGAGATGGAGATCACAAGTACAAGATGATGATGGCCATATCATATCACTTATATTGATTGCATGTGATGTTTATCTTTTATGCATCTTATCTTGCTTTGATTGACGGTAGCATTATAAGATGATCCCTCACTAAATTATCAAAGTATAAGTGTTGTCCCTGAGTATGCACCGTTGCGAAAGTTCTTCGTGCTGAGACACCACGTGATGATCGGGTGTGATAGGCTCTACGTTCAAATACAACGGGTGCAAAATAGTTACACACGCGGAATACTCAGGTTAAACTTGACGAGCCTAGCATATAACAGATATGGCCTCGGAACACGGAGACCGAAAGGTCGAGCGTGAATCATATAGTGGATATGATCAACATAGTGATGTTGACCATTGAAACTACTCCATCTCACGTGATGATCGGACATGGTTTAGTTGATTTGGATCACGTGATCAGTTAGAAGATTAGAGGGATGTCTTTCTAAGTGGGAGTTCTTAAGTAATATGATTAATTGAACTTAAATTTATCATGAACTTAGTCCTGGTAGTATTAGCATATCTATGTTGTAGATCAATAGCTCGCGTTTAGCTCCCATGTTTTATTTTTCATATGTTCCTAGAGAAAACTAAGTTGAAAGATGTTAGTAGCAATGATGCGGATTGGATCCGTGATCTGTGGTTTATCCTCATTGCTGCACAGAAGAATTATGTCCTTAATGCACCGCTAGGTGACAGACCTATTGCAGGAGTAGATGCAGACATCATGAACGTTTGGCTAGCTCAATATGATGACTACTTGATAGTTTAGTGCACCATGCTTAACAGCTTAGAATCGGGACTTCAAAGACGTTTTGAACGTCATGGATCATATGGATGTTCTAGGAGTTTAAGTTAATATTTCAAGAAAATACCCGAGTTGAGAGATATGAAGTCTCCGACAAGTTCTATAGCTAAAAGATGGAGGAGAATAGCTCAAGTAGTGAGCATGTGCTCAGATTGTCTGGGTACTACAATCGCTTGAATCAAGTGGGAGTTAATCTTCCAGATAAAATAGTGATTGACAGAATTCTCTAGTCACCATCACCAAGTTAGTAACTATAATATGCAAGGGATAATGGAAACGATTCCCAAGCTCTTCGTGATGATGAAATCGATGAAGGTAGAAATCAAGAAAGAGCATCAAGTGTTGATGATTAACAAGAACACTAGTTTCAAGAGAAAGGGCAAAGGGAAGAAGGGGAACTTCAAGAAGAACGGCAAACAAGTTGCTGCTCAAGTGAAGAAACCCAAGTCTGGACCTAAGCCTGAGACTAAGTGCTTCTACTGCAAAGGGACTGGTCACTGGAAGCGGAACTGCCCCAAGTATTTGGCGGATAAGAAGGATGGCAAAGTGAACAAAGGTATATTTGATATACAGATTATTGATGTGTATTTTACTAGTGTTCGTAGCAACCCCTCGGTATTTGATACTGGTTCAGTTGCTAAGAGTAGTAAGTCGAAACGGGAGTTGCAAAATAAACAGAAACTAGTTAAGGGTGAAGTGACGATGTGTGTTGGAAGTGGTTCCAAGATTGATATGATCATCATCACACACTCCCTATACTTTCGGGATTAGTGTTGAACCTAAATAAATGTTATTTGGTGTTTGCATTGAGCATAAATATGATTGGATCATGTTTATTGCAATACGGTTGTTCATGTAAGTTAGAGAATAATTGTTGTTCTTTTTACATGAATAAAACCTTCTATGGTCATACACCCAATGAAAATGGTTTGTTGGATCTCGATCGTGGTGATACACATTTTAATAATATTGAAGCCAAAAGATGCGAAGTTAATAATGACAGTGCAACTTATTTGTGGCACTGCCGTTTAGGTCATATTGGTGTAAAGCGCATGAAGAAAATCCATGCTGATGGGCTTTTGGAATCACTTGATTATGAATCAGTTGATGCTTGCGAACCATGCCACATGGGCAAGATGACTAGGACTCCGTTCTCCGGAACAATGGAGCGAGCAACAGATTTGTTGGAAATAATACATACTGATGTATGCAGTCCGATGAATGTTGAGGCTCGCGGAGGGTATCATTATTTTCTAACCTTCACAGATGATTTGAGCAGATATGGGTATATCTACTTGATGAAACACAAGTCTGAAATATTTGAAAAGTTCAAAGAATTTCAGAAGTGAAGTGGAGAATCATCATAACAAAATAAAAGTTTCTACGATATGATCACAAGAAGTAAAATATTTGAGTTACAAGTTTGGCCTTCGGTTAAAACAATGTGAAATAGTTTCACTACTCACGCCACCTGGAACACCACAGTGTAATAGTGTGTCCGAACATCGTAACCGTGCTTTATTAGATATGGTGTGATCTATGATGTCTCTTACCGATACCACTATCATATTGAGGTTATGCATTAGAGACAGCGACATTCACGTTAAATAGGGCACCATCTAAATCCGTTGAGATGACACCGTATGAACTATGGTTTGGCAAGAAAGCTAAGCTGTCATTTCTTAAAGTTTGAGGTTGCAATGCTTATGTGAAAAAGTTTCAACCTGATAAGCTCAAACCCAAATCGGAGAAGTGCGTCTTCATAGGATACCCAAAAGAAAATGTTGGGTACACCTTCTATCACAGATCCGAAGGCAAGTTATTCATTGCTGAGAATGGATCCTTTCTAGAGAAGGAGTTTCTCTCGAAAGAAGTGAGTGGGAGAAAAATAGAACTTGATGAGGTAACTGTACCCGCTCCCTTATTGGAAAGTAGTTCATCACAGAAATCTGTTCCTGTGACTACTACACCAATTAGTGAGGAAGCTAATGATGATGATCATGTAACTTCAGATCAAGTTACTACCGAACCTCGTAGGTAAACCAGAGTGAGATCCGCACCAGAGTGGTACGGTAATCTTGTTCTGGAGGTCATGTTACTTGACCATGACGAGCCTATGAACTATGAGGAAGCGATGATGAGCCCAGATTCCGCAAAATGGCTTGAGGCCATTAAATCTGAGATGAGATCCATGTATGAGAACAAATTATGGACTTTGATTGACTTGCCCATTGATCGGCGAGCCATTGATATTAAATGGATCTTCAAGAGGAAGACGGACGCTGATAGTAGTGTCACTATCTACAAAGCTAGAATTGTCGCAAAAAGGTTTTCGACAAGTTCAAGGTGTTGACTACGATGAGAGTTTCTCACTCGTATCTATGCTTAAGTCTGTCCGAATCATGTTAGCAATTGCCGCATTTGATGAAATCTGGCAAGTGGATAAACAAAACTGCATTCCTTAATGGATTTATTAAAGAAGAGTTGTATATGATGCAACCAGAAGGTTTTGTCAATCCTAAAGGTACTAACAAAATATGCAAGCTCCAGCGATCCATCTATGGACTAGTGCAAGCATCTCGGAGTTGGAATATACGCTTTGATAAGTTTATCAAAGTATATAGTTTTATACAGACTTGCGGTGAAGCCTGTATTTACAAGAAAGTGAGTGGGAGAACTACAACATTTCTGATAAGTATATGTGTATGACATATTGTTGATCAGAGATAAATGTAGATTTATTCTGCAAAGCATAAAGGAATGTTTGAAAGGAGTTTTTCAAAAAAAGACCTCGGTGAAGCTGCTTGCATATTGAGCATCAAGATCTATAGAGATAGATCAAGACGCTTGATAAGTTTTTCAATGAGTACATACCTTGACAAGATTTTGAAGTAGTTCAAAATGGAACAGTCAAAGAAGGAGTTCTTGCCTGTGTTACAAAGGTGTGAAGTTGAGTAAGACTCAAAACTCGACCACGGCAGAAGATAGAGAGAGAATGAAAGTCATTCCCTATGCCTCAGCCATAGGTTCTATAAAGTATGCCATGCTGTGTACCAGACCTATTGTATACCCTGCCCTGAGTTTGGCAAGGGAGTACAATAGTGATCTAGGAGTAGATCACTGGACATTGGTCAAAATTATCCTTAGTGGAATAAGGATATGTTTCTCGATTATGGAGGTGACAAAAGGTTCGTCGTAAAAGGTTACATCGATGCAAGTTTTGACACTGATCCAGATGACTCAAAGTCACAATCTAGATACATATTGAAAGTGGGAGCAATTAGCTAGAGTAGCTTAGTCCAGAGCATTGTTGACATAGAAATTTGCAAAATACTTATGGATCTGAATGTGGCAGAACCGTTGACTAAACTTCTCTCACAAGCAAAACATGATCACACCTTAGTATTCTTTGGGCGTTAATCACATAGCGATGTGAACTAGATTATTGAATCTAGTAAACCCTTTGGGTATTGGTCACATGACGATGTGAACTATGGGTGTTAATCACATGGTGATGTGAACTATTGATGTTAAATCACATGACGATGTAAACTAGATTATTGACTCTAGTGAAAGTGGGAGACTGAAGGAAATATGCCCTAGAGGCAATAATAAAGTTATTATTTATTTCCTTATCTCATGATAAATGTTTATTATTCATGCTAGAATTGTATTAACCGGAAACATAATACATGTGTGAATACATAGACAAACAGAGTGTCACTAGTATGCCTCTACTTGACTAGCTCGTTGAATCAAAGATGGTTAAGTTTCCTAGCCATAGACATGAGTTGTCATTTGATTAACGGGGTCACATCATTAGGGAATGATATGATTGACTTGACCCATTCCATTAGCATAGCACTTGATCGTTTAGTTTGTTGCTATTGCTTTCTTCATGACTTATACATGTTCCTATGACTATGAGATTATGCAACTCCCGTTTACGGGAGGAACACTTTGTGTGCTACCAAATGTCACAACGTAACTGGGTGATTATAAAGGTGCTCTACAGGTGTCTCCGAAGGTACTTGTTGGTTTGGCGTATTTCGAGATTAGGATTTGTCACTCCGATTGTCGGAGAGGTATCTCTGGGCCCTCTCGGCAATGCACATCACTTAAGCCTTGCAAGCATTGCAACTAATGAGTTAGTTGCGGGATGATGTATTATGGAACGAGTAAGAGACTTGCCGGCAACAAGATTGAACTAGGTATTGAGATACCGACGATCGTATCTCGGGCAAGTAACATACCGATGACAAAGGGAACAACGTATGTTGTTATCCGGTCTGACCGATAAAGATCTTCGTAGAATATGTAGGAGCCAATATGAGCATCCAGGTTCCGCTATTGGTTATTGACCGGAGACGTGTCTCGGTCATGTCTACACTGTTCTCGAACCCGTAGGGTCCGCACGCTTAACGTTACGATGACAATTTCATTATGAGTTTATATGTTTTGATGTACCGAAGGTTGTTCGGAGTCCCGGATGTGATCACGGACATGACGAGGAGTCTCGAAATGGTCGAGACATAAAGATTGATATATTGGAAGCCTATGTTTGGACATTGGAAGTGTTCCGGGTGAAATCGTCATTTTACCGGAGTACCGGGAGGTTACCGGAACCCCTCGGTAACCTAATGGGCCTTAATGGGCCTAATGGAGGAAGTAGAGAGGAGGCCAAGGGGCAGCCGCGCGCCCCTCCCCCCCAAGTCCGAATTGGACATGGAGGGGGGCGACGCCCCCCTTTTCCTTTCCCCTCTTTCTCTCCTTCCCCCCAAGTCCTAGTCCAACATGGGAAGGGGGGAGTCCTACTCCCGGTGGGAGTAGGACTCCTCCTGGCGCGCCCCTTGCCTAGCCGCACCTCCTCCCCCTTGCTCCTTTATATACGGGGGCAGGGGGCACCCCATAGACACAACAATTGATCTCTTAGCCATGTGCGGTGCCCCCCTCCACCATAATCCTCAATAATATTGTAGCGGTGCTTAGGCGAAGCCCTGCGACGGTAGAACATCAATATCATCACCGCGCCGTCGTGCTGACGGAACTCTTCCCCGACATTCTGCTGGATCGGAGTCCGGGGATCATCATCGAGCTGAATGTGTGCTAGAACTCGGAGGTGCCGTAGTTTCGGTGCTTGATCGGTCGGGCCGTGAAAACGTACGACTACATCAACCGCGTTGTGCTAACGCTTCCGCTTTCGGTCTACGAGAGTACGTAGACAACACTCTCCTCTCTCGTTGCTATGCATCACCATGATCTTGCGTGTGCGTAGGAAATTTTTTGAAATTACTACGTTCCCCAATAGTCGCACCCAACCCCCGACATTTGGCGCCCAGCGTGGGGCCTGGTGCACCGTCGTCCGGAGACCTGTTCTGGATGGGAACCCTTTTCCTCCCTAGCGAGCGCAGCCAGCCCGGCACGCCAGACGGAGTCTGCGCCGACGCGCTGCATGGCGCTAAAATCGCCCGCGCGGCCAGTTGCCTCGCTGATCTTGTAGGCGAGGTCCGCCTCTCTGACGAGCCCGCATCCAACGCGGGCACATGCGGCCCCGAGAGCCTCCTCGCGGGCCTCCTCGATCAACTTCACGTTGCCAGCGAGCCAGCTGGGGACTTGGAGTCCGTAGGCTCCACTGATCCGATGTTGGTCGACTCCGACACTGTGTCGCTTGATGATACGTCTCCAACGTATCTACAATTTTTGATTTCTCCATGCTATATGATCTACTGTTTTTGGCAATATTGGGCTTTATTTTCCACTTTTATATTATTTTTGGGACTAACCTATTAACCGGAGGCCCAGCCCAGATTTGCTGTTTTATGCCTATTTCAGTGTTTCGAAGAAAAGGAATATCAAACGGAGTCGAAACGGAATGAAATCAACTGGAGAAGTTATTTTTGGAACAAAAGCCACCAGATAGACTTGAACTCCATGTCAGGAGATACGGGAGGTGCTCACGAGGGTGGGGGACGCGCCCCCTAGGGCGCGCCCCCTGCCTCGTGGGACCCCGTAGCTCCTCCGGCGTACCTCCTGCACCCATATATACCCACGTAACCTAAAACTTCCAGAACGCACAATAGATCGGGAGTTCCGCCGCCAGAAGCCTCCGTAGCCACCGAAAACCAATGTAGACCCGTTCCGGCACCCTGCCGGAGGGGGCAATCCCTCTCCAGTGGCCATCTTCATCATCCCGGTGCTCTCCATGACGAGGAGGGAGTAGTTCTCCCTCGGGACTGAGGGTATGTACCAATAGCTATGTGTTTGATCTCTCTCTCTCTCTCTCGTGTTCTTGAGATGATACGATCTTGATGTAGCGCGAGCTTTGCTATTATATTTGGATCCTATGATGTTTCTTGCCCCCTCTACTCTCTTGTAATGAATTGAGTTTTCCCCTTGAAGTAATCTTATCGGATTGAGTCTTTAAAGATTTGAGAACACTTGATGTATGTCTTGCCATGGATATCTGTGGTGACAATGGGATATCACACGATTCACTTGATGTATGTTTTGGTGATCAACTTGCGGGTTCCGCCCATGAACCTATGCATAGGGGTTGGCACACGTTTTCGTCGTGATTCTCCGGTAGAAACTTTGGGGCACTCTTTGAGGTCCTTTGTGTTGGTTGAATAGATGAATCTGAGATTGTGTGATGCATATCGTATAATCATACCCATGGATACTTGAGGTGACATTGGAGTATCTAGGTGACATTAGGGTTTTGGTTGATTTGTATCTTAAGGTGTTATTCTAGTACGAACTCTAGGGCTGTTTGTGACACTTATAGGAATAGCCCAACGGATTGATTGGAAATAATAACTTTGAGGTGGTTTCGTACCCTACCATAATCTCTTCGTTCGTTCTCCGCTATTAGTGACTTTGGAGTGACTCTTTGTTGCATGTTGAGGGATAGTTTTATGATCCAATTATGTTAGTATTGTTGAGGGAACTTACACTAGTGAAAGTATGAACCCTAGGCCTTGTTTCCACACATTGCAATACCGTTTACGCTCACTTTTATCACTTGCTACCTTGCTGTTTTTATTATTTCAGATTACAAAAACTATTATCTACTATCCATATACCACTTGTATCACCATCTCTTCACCGAACTAGTGCACCTATACAATTTACCATTGTATTGGGTGTGTTGGGGACACAAGAGACTCTTTGTTATTTGGTTGCAGCGTTGCTTGAGAGAGACCATCTTCATCCTACGCCTCCTACGGATTGATAAACCTTAGGTCATCCACTTGAGGGAAATTTGCTACTGTCCTACAAACCTCTGCACTTGGAGGCCCAACAACGTCCACAATAAGAAGGTTGTGTAGTAGACATCAAGCTCTTTTCTGGCGCCGTTGCCGGGGAGGTTAATGCTTGAAGGTATATCTTTAGATCTCGCAATCGAGTCTTTTAGTTTCTTGTTTTATCACTAGTTTAGTTTATAAAAGAAAACTATAAAAAATGGAATTGAGTTTGTCTCATACGCTTCACCTTTTTAATATCTTTCATGAGTATGATGGAAAGGATAATTGTGCTCAAGTGCTAGAAGAAGAATGCATTAGAATGTTTGGAACTAAATATTTGAATGATGAGCATGATTGCAATGTTGTTAGTATGAATTCCTTGATTATCCATGATGCTAATGATATGCAAAGCCACAAGCTTGGGGAAGCTATGTTTGATGAAGATGATATTTTTTGTCCCCCAAGTTTTGATGAGCAAATTTATTGTGATGAAAGCATGCCTCCTATTTATGATGATTATATTGATGAAAGTGGAATTGGAGAGGTCATGACTTTATTTTGTGATGAATCCACTATTCCGGAAGAGGTTCCAATTGATTATGAGAACAAAGTTTCTATCTATGATGATTATTGTGATGACTTGTATGCTATAAAGAATAATGATATCCATGAAACTTGTCATCATGATTTTAGTTTTCAATTGGATTACGCCTCACATGATAATTATTTTGTTGAGTTTTCTCCCACTATTATTCATGAGAAGAATTTTGCTTGTGTGGAGAGTAGTAAATTTTCTATGCTTGTAGATCATGAAAATAATGCTTTAGGTGATGTTTATATTGTTGAATTAATTCATGATGCTACTGAAAATTATTATGAGGGAGGAACATATGCTTGTAGGAATTGCAATAATATCAAATTTCCTCTCTATGTGCTTAAAATTTTGAAGTTATGCTTGTTTTACCTTCCTATACAAGTTGATTCTTGTTCCCACAAGTTGTTTGCTCACAAAATCCCTATGCATAGGAAGTATGTTAGACTTAAATGTTCTAGTCATATTCTTCATGATGCTCTCTTTATGTTTCAATTCTTATCTTTTATGTGAGCATCACTGAAATCATCATGCCTAGCTAGGGGCATTAAACGATAGCGCTTGTTGGGAGGCAACCCAACTTTATTTTTATTCCATGATTTTTGTTCATGTTTAGTAATAAATAATTCATCTAGCCTCTGTTTATATGTGGTTTTATTGTTTTAATTAGTGTTTGTGCCAAGTATAACCTTTGGGAAGACTTGGGGAAAGTCTTGTTGATCATGCTGTAAAAAAACAGAAACTTTAGCGCTCACGAGAATTGCTGCCATTTTTATATGTAGAGTGCTATTTAGTTAATTATTTCTGCAGATTATTAATACATAAATTATTCAGGTCCAGCAATTTATTTGAGAATTTTATGAGTTCCAGAAGTATACGTTTGATCCAGATTACTACAGACTGTTCTGTTTTTGACAGATTCTGTTTTTCATGTGTTGTTTACTTATTTCGATGAATCTATGGATAGTAAAATAGTTTATAAACCATAGAGAAGTTGGAATACAGTAGGTTTAACACCAATATAAATAAATAATGAGTTCATTACAGTACCTTTAAGTGGTTATTTATTTTCTTATACTAACGGAGCTTACGAGTTTTCTGTTAAGTTTTGTGTTGTGAAGTTTTCAAGTTTTGGGTAAGGATTTGATGGACTATGGAATAAGTAGTGGCAAGAGCCTAAGCTTGGGGATGCCCGAGGCACCCCAAGGTAATATTCAAGGATAGCCAAGAGCCTAAGCTTGGGGATGCCCCGGAAGGCATCCCCTGTTTCGTCTTCGTTCATCGGTAACTTTACTTGGAGCTATATTTTTATTCGCCACATGATATGTGTTTTGCTTGGAGCGTCAATTTATTTTGTTAGGATTTTCTTGCTGTTTGAATAGAGTACCAAGATCTGAAATTATTAAATGTTAGAGAGTCTTCACATAGTTGCATAATTATTTGACTACTCATTGAACTTCACTTATATCTTTCGGAGTAGTTTGTTGTTTGCTCTAGTACTTCACTTATATCTTTTAGAGCATGGTGGTAGTTTTATTTTGAAGAAATAGATGAACTCTCATGCTTCACTTAGATTATTTTGAGAGTATTAATAGCATGGTAATTTGCTTAAAATCCTAATATTCTAGGTATTCGAGAATAATAAAATTCTCTTATGAGTGTGTTGAATACTAAGAGAAGTTTAATACTTGATGATTGTTTTGAGATATGAAGATGGTGATATTAGAGTCATGCTAGTTGAGTAGTTGTGAATTTGAGAAATACTTGTGTTGAAGTTTGTGATTCCCGTAGCATGCACGTATGGTGAACCGTTATGTGATGAAGTCGTAGCATGATTTATTTATTGATTGTCCTCCTTATGAGTGGCGGTCGGGGACGAGTGATGGTCTTTTCCTACCAATCTATCCCCCTAGGAGCATGCGCGTAGTACTTTGTTTCGATAACTAATAGATTTTTGCAATAAGTATGTGAGTTCTTTATGACTAATGTTGAGTCCATGGATTATACGCACTCTCACCCTTCCACCATTGCTAGCCTCTCTAGTACCCCGCAACTTTCGCCGGTACCATACACCCACAATATACCTTCCTCAAAACAGCCACCATACCTACCTATTATGGCATTTCCATAGCCATTCCGAGATATATTGCCATGCAACTTTCCACCATTCCGTTCATCATGACACATTCATCATTGTCATATTGCTTAGCATGATCATGTAGTTGACATAGTATTTGTGGCAAAGCCACCGTTCATAATTCTTTCATACATGTCACTCTTGATTCATTGCATATCCCGGTACACCGTCGGAGGCATTCCTATAGAGTCATACTTTGTTCTAGTATCGAGTTGTAATCATTGAGTTGTAAATAAATAGAAGTGTGATGATCATCATTCAATGGAGCATTGTCCCAAAAAAAGAGAAAGGCCAAAGAAAAAAAGAAGGCCCAAAAAAATATAAAAAATAAATAAAAAAAGGGACAATGCTACTATCCTTTTTCCACACTTGTGCTTCAAAGTAGCACCGTGATCTTCATGATAGAGAGTCTCCTATGTTGTCACTTTCATATACTAGTGGGAATCTTTCATTATAGAACTTGGCTTGTATATTCCAATGATGGGCTTCCTCAAAATGCCCTAGGTCTTCGTGAGCAAGCGAGTTGGATGCACACCCACTAGTTTCTTTTGTTGAGCTTTCATACATTTATAGCTCTAGTGCATCCGTTGCATGGCAATCCCTACTCACTCACATTGATATCTATTGATGGGCATCT
Organism: Triticum urartu; assembly: GCF_003073215.2. Lineage (NCBI taxonomy): Eukaryota > Viridiplantae > Streptophyta > Magnoliopsida > Poales > Poaceae > Triticum > Triticum urartu. Next base: position 134,264,899 of record NC_053023.1, on the reverse strand, counting down.
CCATAGCCCATTGATATGCCTAGTTGATGTGAGACTATATTCTCCCTTTTTGTCTTCTCCACAACCACCATTCTATTCCACCTATAGTGCTATATCCATGGCTCACGCTCATGTATTGCATGAAGATTGAAAAAGTTTGAGAACATCAAAAGTATGAAACAATTGCTTGGCCTGTCATCGGGGTTGTGCATGATTTAAATACTTTGTCTGGTGAAGATGGAGCATAGCCAGACTATATGATTTTGTAGGGATGAACTTTCTTTGGCCATGTTATTTTGACAAGACATGATTGCTTAGTTAGTATGCTTGATGTATTATTATTTCTATGTCAATATGAACTTTTGTCTTGAATCTTTCGGATCTGAATATTCATATCACAAGTAAGAAGAATTACATTAAAATTATGCCAACTAGCATTCCACATCAAAAATTATCTTTTTATCATTTACCTACTCGAGGACGAGCAGGAATTAAGCTTGGGGATGCTGATACGTCTCCAACGTATCTATAATTTTTGATTGCTCCATGCTATATTATCTACTGTTTTGGGCAATATTGGGCTTTATTTTCCACTTTTATATTATTTTTGGGACTAACCTATTAACCGGAGGCCCATCCTAGATTTGCTGTTTTATGCCTATTTCAGTGTTTCGAAGAAAAGGAATATCAAACGGAGTCGAAACGGAGCGAAATCAACTGGAGAAGTTATTTTTGGAACAAAAGCCACCAAATAGACTTGGACTCCACGTCAGGAGATACGGGAGGTGCTCACGAGGGTGGGGGGCACCCCCCCAGGGTGCGCCCCCCTGCCTCGTGGGGCCCCCGTAGCTCCTCCGACATACCTCCTGCACCCATATATACCCACGTAACCTAAAACTTCCAGAACGCACAATAGATCGGGAGTTCCGCCATTAGAAGCCTCCGTAGCCACCGAAAACCAATCTAGACCCGTTCCGGCACCCTGCCGGAGGGGGCAATCCCTTTCCGGTGGCCATCTTCATCATCCCGGTGCTCTCCATGACGAGGAGGGAGTAGTTCTCCCTCGGGGCTGAGGGTATGTACCAGTAGCTATGTGTTTGATCTCTCTCTCTCTCTCTCGTGTTCTTGAGATGATACGATCTTGATGTAGCGCGAGCTTTGCTATTATATTTGGATGCTATGATGTTTCTTGCCCCCTCTACTCTCTTGTAATGAATTGAGTTTTCCCCTTGAAGTAATCTTATCGGATTGAGTCTTTAAAGATTTGAGAACACTTGATGTATGTCTTGCCGTGGATATCTGTGGTGACAATGGGATATCACATGATTCACTTGATGTATGTTTTGGTGATCAACTTGCGGGTTCCGCCCATGAAACTATGCATAGGGGTTGGCACACGTTTTCGTCGTGATTCTCCGGTAGAAACTTTGGGGCACTCTTTCAGGTCCTTTGTGTTGGTTGAATAGATGAATCTGAGATTGTGTCATGCATATCGTATAATCATACCCACGGATACTTGAGGTGACATTGGAGTATCTAGGTGACATTAGGGTTTTGGTTGATTTGTATCTTAAGGTGTTATTCTAGTACGAACTCTAGGGCTGTTTGTGACACTTATAGGAATAGCCCAACGGATTGATTGGAAATAATAACTTTGAGGTGGTTTCGTACCCTACCATAATCTCTTCGTTCGTTCTCCGCTATTAGTGACTTTGGAGTGACTCTTTGTTGCATGTTGAGGGATAGTTTTATGATCCAATTATGTTAGTATTGTTGAGGGAACTTACACTAGTGAAAGTATGAACCCTAGGCCTTGTTTCCACACATTGCAATACCGTTTACGCTCACTTTTATCACTTGCTACCTTGCTGTTTTTATTATTTCAGATTACAAAAACTATTATCTACTATCCATATACCACTTGTATCACCATCTCTTCGCCGAACTAGTGCACCTATACAATTTACCATTGTATTGGGTGTGTTGGGGACACAAGAGACTCTTTGTTATTTGGTTGCAGGGTTTCTTGAGAGAGACCATCTTCATCCTACGCCTCCTACGGATTGATAAACCTTAGGTCATCCACTTGAGGCCAATTTGCTATTGTCCTACAAACCTCTGCACTTGGAGGCCCAACAATGTCTACAAGAAGATGGTTGTGTAGTAGACATCACTTGACACGTTCCCCACCAATGTGGTGGTCTACGACGAGCCGCTTCCTCGCGTGGAGAGCGGCGGAAGCACCATCACGGAGGTAGTTGTCATCGATCATGGTGAGCACTCCGGCGGGGGTGATTACGACCCGCTCCACGCGGTGCTGCAAGACCTGGTAGCGCCCATCCCTGAGGATGCCGACGCCGAGACGCTGGAGGCACGCCGCCTTCAGCTAGTCGAAGGCGCCAAAAAGCTGGCCAGGATGAGACGCCTGTCGGAAGCCTACCAGCACAAGATGGACTGCGCGGTGGGCGGCACGCCGGCTCCAGCTGGGCCTAGCCGCCTTGGCACGGTCCAGCAGCGTGGTGCGGCTATCGCCGATCTATTCGGGGCGAATCACCCCGTCTACGCCACACCTGCAGAGAATATTCGAGCCGCCCAGGCGGCGGCGGATGAGCTGGACAAGTTTGAGGGCGAAGAGTGTCGCTTGATGACGGAGCGCGTCCAGCGACTCCTTGACGCGGCTGCTGAGCAGAACGAGGCCGGCTGCCACACTGATGCGCCGCGCCGACGGAATGACAACCGGCTTCCGCGCCGAGATCAAGGCGCAGAGTCTCGGACGCCGACTGGCGGCGTCCGCGGAAGAAAAGACAAGGAGCCGGCTGCCAGCCGCAGTCAGACTCACATCACCATAGAGCGCGACCGAGACGGCCGCCCAAGAACAGTGGAACGACGGGACGACTGTCCGCCTCCTCCCCCTCGGAGGGAAAGGCGAGTCTCCCCGCCGCCTGTTGATCACCCGACGCTCGGCGACCACCTTGGCCGCCGAGAGGGAGTCGGTGAGAATGACGCCCGCCATCGGATCGACCGTCTCCACCGATCCCTGGCGCTTGAGGAAGAAGATGAGTTGGGTCCGCCGTGTTTTGGCCACCGCATCCGAGACGAGCCCTTCCCCAAAGGGTTCACGCTCCCCAGAGAGACACCCAAGTACACCAGCTCCGTGAAGCCGGAGGACTGGCTGGTCGACTACTCCACGGCCATCAGCATAGCAAACGGCAACAAGCGTGTTGCTGTGAAGTACGTTCCACTCATGCTCTAGGGCACGGCCCAGACGTGGCTGAACAGCTTAAGGCCCCGCAGGATCAACAGTTGGGTCGACTTCACCGACGCCTTCGTCCGCAACTTCACCAGCACGTACAAGCGACCTCCCAAACCCCGCCAGCTCTCCTTGTGCGTGCAAGGCCCCAGCGAGTCAACTCGTGACTACCTCATGCGCTGGGCCGAGCTCCGCAACTCGTGCGAGGGCGTGCACGAGGTGCAGGATATTGAGTACTTCACTGCAGGATGCCGAGAGGGCACTGTCGGTGTCAAAACCGACGGATCTCGGGTAGGGGGTCCCGAACTGTGCGTCTAGGCCGGATGGTAACAGGAGGCAAGGGACACGAAGTTTTACCCAGGTTCGGGCCCTCTTGATGGAGGTAAAACCCTACGTCCTGCTTGATTAATATTGATGATATGGGTAGTACAAGAGTAGATCTACCACGAGATCGGAGAGGCTAAACCATAGAAGCTAGCCTATGGTATGATTGTTGTTCTGTATGTTGTCCTACGAACTAAAACCCTCCGGTTTATATAGACACCAGAGAGGGTTAGGGTTACACAAAGTCGGTTACAATGGTAGGAGATCTACATATCCTTATCGCCAAGCTTGCCTTCCACGCCAAGGAAAGTCCCTTCTGGACACGGGACGAAGTCTTCAATCTTGTATCTTCATAGTCGAGGAGTCCGACTGAAGGTATAGTCCGGCCATCCGGACAACGCCTAATCCAGGACTCCCTCAGTAGCCCCTGAACCAGGCTTCAATGACGACGAGTCCGGCGCGCAGATTGTCTTCGGCATTGCAAGGCGGGTTCCTCCTCCAAGTACTTCATAGAAGATTTTGAACACAAAGAATAGTGTCCGGCTCTGCAAAATAAGTTTCCACATATTGCCCTAGAGAGAATAATATTTACACAAATCCAATCTGCTGACGTATTCCGTAGTGTGACAACACCATGGCCAAGCCTTTATTCGAATCGTTTTATTATCCCACCTCAGCGTGTCATGTGAGGCGGTTTCCTTGGCACGTCTTGTTAAAGCAGAGATCGTGTCCCCTTATTCCGGGATTCTCATCGATACGGGCGTGGGTAACCCAACCGCTTCTAGGACTCCTAGACTATAGGCAAGTCCAAACGGCCACGGAGAGGACGCTTGATATTCGCCCTCTTTATAAAGGGGCAAGGCTTTTATTTTTTCCCTCCCGTGCTCAATCGAATCCTTCCCCCACCTCGAGCTCAAACACCCGAAGTTTAGGTCAGATGCTCCAAACCTTCAATCATGTCCGGATCTAGCCTTCAAGGCCGATGGATGCCTTCCTCCGTCACGGAAGAAGACATCAAAAAGTTGAGGGAGGCCAGATATCTGACCGCCGAGTTTTCGCATCGGTTGCCTGCCCGAGGGCAGGCCGTCCCCTCCCCCGAACCCAACGAGAACGTCGTGTTCGTCTCCCACTTCCTCCGAGGTCTAGGCCTTGCTTTGGATCCTTTCGTCAGGGGTTTGATGTTTTAGTATGGGCTAGATTTCCATGATCTAACTCCGGACTCCTTTCTTCATATCACGACATTTATTGTCGTGTGTGAGGCCTTCCTCCGGGTTACCCCTCACTTTGGCTTGTGGCTCAATACCTTCGAAGTAAAGTCGAAGATGATCGAGGGGCAACATGCAGCGTGCGGAGGTGCCTCAATATGCAAGATGATGGGAGCTCCATGGCCCAAAGGTTCCATTCCAGAGGTGTCTGAATTGTGGAAACAGGAGTGGTTCTACATCACGGCTCCTAGAAGTGCCAAGTGGGCGGCCGCCCCTGTTTTCCGCTCGGGCCCTCCACCACAACTGATGTCATGGATCTGCAGAGGTCTGAGCTGGGGTCCAACCAAGGACGTGCCTATACTGCAAAGCCGCATTCGAGATCTCTTCAATGGAGATTTTAGTTTGGTTGCGGTAATACAAGTTATGCTGGTTCGTCAAGTCCAGCCTTGCAAACGTCGGCCCCTTCGCTTGTGGGAGTTCAATCCCGAGGGACCGCGTGTCATTCAAAATTTCCTCGGCCTGACGCACGAGGAGATGTACAAGTCATTCTTCAGACCTCAGGTAGAGTGTCCGGAAATCACCGAGGACGCGGGCCTGAGCAGTAACCGTGCCGTCGAACAGGTAAGGAATCTTCCGGCAGAACATACTATCTCTCATTTGTTACGAAGTTATTTCTGAGAGTTTGCTTTTTGACCAGAACTGGCTAACAAAGGCGAAGTTGATTTGGTGTTCGGCCCCCCTCCCTGAGGGTTTGGACAATCCGGTATTGGAAAAGACGCTCCAGGTCGTACCTTGCCCAGAGCCCTTGAAGGAAGATACTGGGGAGGATAATACGGGCGGACGCGGCCCCCCAACGCTGCCCATTCTAACCGAGGGAGCGAGCGTCTCCATGAAGGAAGACGATCGAAGGAGGAAAAGGACTGCGCCCAGGGATTCGGAAGCCGAAGCTTCCAAACGGGAGAAGAAATCTCCCACAGAGGGTCCTACCTTGGGGGGTGCTTTTGCCGCACAGAGTCCGCGAGGGGATCAATTCTCCTGCGAGTTGTAAGTGACCCGAAATACTTTAATAGCACAGGTATGCCATCTTTTTCTTCTGAGAAAATAACCACCGCATATATCTTTGCAGTTCGGGCCTTAGCCCCTCTCAAATGAGCTCATCTTCGGGGGATCTTCTTCCAGAGATGATGGAGAGTGAAACGCCTCCTCCGAACTCCTCCGCTCCGGAAGCGGGCGACCCCGAAGTGTCGTCGCGGAGGGCCTCTCCGAGTCCGGTGAGGCCAGAAGATAATCCCATTGACCCCCGAAGCTCCCAGTGCCCGGATCCCGAAGAGAGCAGACAAAAGAGTCCGACACCGTCTAGTGTGCGATCGGATGTTCGGAGGGAGTTGGTAGGCGAGCGGCCATCTCAGATGAACACCGTATGCTGATGAATACGGTGATGGAGAGAATCGCGTCCGCCGAAAGCGGATTGCATGAAGCTTTTATGAGTCTACTGACAGGCTTTGAGGTACATAAAATAATGTATGATAGTCCTGCACATGCTAGGTGTGCCCTATGTAGATAGTAGCCCCTGAGACTCTGGTTGTCGTCGGAAACGACGACGAACAGAGGATCATATTCCCAGGTAATAACCATACTGCCTCTATGTGCAGGTGATGGAAGCTCCGGTGGCTAGCCAGACTAGCGAGTTTACCCATTTAAAACGGCAGTTGGATGCGGCAGACGCCGACATCGAGCTTGTTAACAAAAGGCTTGACGAGGCACAGGGTAAGTGTCATTATCTGGTAAACGCCACATAGTAAGAGCAGCATGATGCCAGTATCTTTAATATGTTGTGACTGCGGATGGAGCTGCCACTGTTGAAGCCTTGCGGGCAGAACTTGCCCGAGCCAAGGAACAAGCGAGGTTTGGTAATGCGGCTTCTTTGAAGGCGGCCGAAGAGTTGAAAGCCGAGAAGGCCGTGCATGGCGAGAGCTGAGATAAGATGACCAAGATGGCCATAGAATTAAAAGCCGCCGCCGACCATTGCCGGGTTCTTGAAAAGGAAAACCTAGCGAAGGCATCAGACCTTGAGAAGGCTGCTGCGACAAGAAAAGACATCCGCTCTGCTATGAGGGTGAAGAAGGAGGAGCTGCGGGAAGCCGGGGATATTGTAGCTGGGAAATCCTTTATGTTGCGGAGGAAGTTCGGAGATCCACGGTATGCCTCTCTGGATCGGCTGTGGAGTTCGGAGGATGTGTATATGGATTTGGCGGCGAGCGCTGCCGATGCGGCCAAGTACTTCTAGGGTCAGACGGACCGTGAAGTGGACCAGCTGTTTTGGACACAATTCCATTCTCCTGAGCGTCCGCTTTCATTGACTGACCAGTTAGCCGAATGGGCCGAACTGAATAGGTTGTCCGGACTCGCCATGAGGTCTGTTGTGGATCAGCTATGGCCGGAAAGGCCAAAACCAAAGAGCTATTTCAGCCTGGTGCAGCAGTTCCTTAACGTGGTGCCACGCATTAATGCGATGAAGAGGTCGGCGTGCATAGAAGGCTCTCGGATGGCCTTTGCCCGTATTAAAGCATACTGGGCGGAGATGGATGCTACCACTGTTGCAGCGCGGGATTCGGCCATAGGTCGAATGGCTGCTGAGCACTACTTTGAAGAAGTTCTTGAGGGTGCTCATTTGATAGAGACCCAGTGCTCAAAAGATATTATGTTTGAGTGACATGTAATCTCATTGTAAGCGAAATGCTTTTATAAATTCTTATAAGGCTATTTTTATACTTTTGACTGAAAGTAATATGATGCCTCCTGGGCGGCCGTTTATGTATACATGTGTATAACCTGAAAGATTGCAGCCGTTGGCTTCAACCCCCGCGCATATAATGCGGGGGTGCTCGCAAAAAACACGCATTCACACTTAACCCAACGTCTTGGTCCTAGTAAGGAGGTGATAGCGGAGCGAGCGGGGCAACCGGACTATAATGCTTTAGCACTTTCACTTAGCCATAGGAGTTTGACAGTGGGGCTACTAGATAGCCCCTGGTGGCTCTGCACTCTCCCGATCCCGGGGTGCGTACATGCCTAGCCGGAAAACGGCCCTTCGTTAAGGCGGAGGAATTCTAACATTCCAACAAGTCGTCGAGTGGTTGACCAGTCTCACGCTATATCATGACAGTCAGTTTTCGGCTTTCTCTACTGAGGTGCTCGTCCGGATGAACCAGGGCACAATCGCAGTAGTTCTCCTGGTGCTACCTTAGCCGGTAAAGCGAAACGTAAGGCACCAAAACACAGGAGCCGGGCAAACCCAACATTTGACCAAAGACAATGATTCGGAGCTGATGCATATAGGGCCAAACTCGCGACCCGAACACTCCCTAAGGTACTCGGTCTTTGTGGTATAAACCGGGCCTAAATAATGGCCTTTGTAAGAAGCCCCTTGTGTCCAGGTACGTGCATTGTTCTGGTGTGGCCACATGCCAAGACGTCAGCATCCTTCTCAACGGTGGATATGTATCAACAAGAGACAGTAAAAAAGGTTTACGCAGGGTCTTAATCTAAAAAGAATCCTTGGAGCGGGTCCCTGCTGCACGTCTGCGCCTGTGTCTCTGTTGTGCCGTATCCTTGACGGGTGTAGCACGATGATCGTCTGTAAAAGAGAGGAATTTAGGTGAAAAAGTTGTCATGCAAAAAGATAGTTTTTAAAGAAACCATGTATAATTCAAGATGAGAAGAAATTGCCACTTGTCTGCGCGTGTTGAGCCCCTTGTATTGACAAATAGGGGTGTGCCATTTATTCGGTATAAATAGCGGCGCCGGACTTGATTAGTTGTGTCTGAGGTCTTGATGACCTATTGGATGATTTCGCTGGTCCGGGCGCCTTTAGTGTGCGGCTGCCAAGGCAGCCGCATTCTCTTTGGGGCGTAGAGATCGCTTGATATTTCCGTTCACTGAAATGATGCCGCGTGGACCGGGCATCTTGAGTGTGAGGGAGGCGTAGTGTGGTATTGCAATAAAGCGAGCGAAAGCTTCGCATCCGAGTAGTGCTTGATAGCCACTTTGGAACGGAGCGATGTGGAAGGTTAAATGCTCGCGACGGAAGTTATCGGGGGAGCCGAATATAACTTGTAGTAGGAGGGAGACCGTACAACGAGCCCCTGGGCCTGGCGTTACTCCTTTAAAGGTAGTATTGCTACGACGAATTTTTGTTGGGTCTAGCCCCATCTCGCGGATTGTATCCTGATATATTAGGTTTAGATTGCTGCCACCGTCCATCAAGACTCGTGTGAAGTGATATCTGTCAATTACTGGGTCTAATACCAGGGCAGCCCATCCTGCGCGTCGGATACTTGCTGAGTAATCACGATGGTCGAAAGTGATCGGTTGAGACGACCAGTGGCAGGACTTCGCGGTGACAGGCACTTGGGTATATTTTCCTGGGAGTGCCGCGTTGTTTTTTCCCTTGATCACGTGTAACACGTTTACTGTTTTGACTTCTGGTGGAAATTTCTTTTGTTCCCCGGTGTCTTGCTTGGGAGGCTCGTCCTCGTCTTCACTTGGTGTATCCTCCCCCTTGTGTACGGCGTTGAGCTTGCCGGACTGCTTGAAGACCCAACATTCTTTGTGGGTATGATTAGCAGGTTTACTAGGGGTACTATGGATCTGACATACTTGGTCCAGAATTTTGTTGAGGCTGGACAGTTCATCCCTGGTGCCTTTAGAGGGCGGCTTTTGACCTGGCCGAGAGCTTTTGAATCCGACGTTTACTGCCGTGCCCTTCGTGCTGTCTTCTTTATTCCGGCGTTTGTTATTGCTGTTGCGCCGTGATTTCCCGTTTCCATCTCTAACTTCAGATGTACTAGGGTCGCTGGTGCTGCATCTGGCTAGCCAGCTGTCCTCACCCGCGCAAAAGCGGGTCATGAGGTTTGTTAATGCGGCCATCGTTCTCGGCTTATTTTGGCCGAGGTGTCTAGCGAGCCATTCGTCACGGACGCTATGCTTAAAAGCTGCCAAGGCTTCGGCGTCCGGACAGTCGACAATCTGGTTCTTTTTAGTAAGAAACCTGTTCCAAAGCTTTCGGGCTGACTCTCCGGGCTGTTGAGTTATATGACTCAAATCGTCTGCATCCGGAGGTCGGACATAAGTCCCTTGAAAATTTTCCCGAAAGGCGTCTTCGAGCTCTTCCCAACTTCCAATGGAGCTTTCGGGGAGGCCTTTAAGCCAGTGATGAGCTGGCCCTTTGAGCTTGAGGGGTAAGTACTTGATGGCGTGGAGATCATCTCCTCGAGCCATATGGATATGAAGGATGTAGTCCTCAATCCAGACCCCAGGGTCTGTTGTTCCGTCGTATGTCTATATGTTTACGAGTTTGAATCCCTCTGGAAATTCATGGTCCAGCACCTCATTGGTGAAACATAGGGGGTGTGCGGCACCCCTGTAGCTGGGTGTACCGCGTTGTTCGGATGTTTGTTGTGTTGCATTGTATGCTGAGGCGCGCTTGCGTGGTCCATAGATGGATCTTGTTGCGCCGTCCTTTGGGTGCGAGCCCTCGCGTGGGTCGCGTGTTGTATTGTGAGTGGCATTGTATGCCACTCTGTGTTGGTAGAGGGGTCGTCTATCCGACCAGGTGGCTGCTTTGATATTTGGTTGTGGGGGGTCTGAGCCCTCCTTATCGAATTCAGGAAGCAGCTTCCGCTTTGGGTAGCTCTTGGAGGGGAGATTGTCGCCGTACCTCGCTGCTGTGTTGAGTATTTTACTCCATCCTTGAGCCTTTGCTTCTGCTTTTTAAGACTCCTCGCGGTGGCAACAAGCCTTTTACGGGCATTCTGCTGCTCCGGGTGCCTGTCCGGCATTATGTCATCCGGACCATTATCCTTGATAGAATTTGTTTGTTCGGTTTGATTATCCGGGTTGCCGTTATCCGGCAGCGGTTCGCCCTGCTCCAGCGCTAGGTCTGTGTGATCGTTATTTCTGTCGAGGCGGGATTTGGGGCGGCGCTTGTGTTGCCGCTTTGACTGCTTTTCGAGGGAACAAGCCTTTGGTGCGTCCTTCTGCTCCTCGTCGTCATCTTTTGGTGCGTCCACCATGTATACGTCATATGATGAGGTGGCTTTCCAGGGCCCAATAGGCGCTGGTTCTTCATCATCTCCTTCATCGGCGTCCATACCGTCAATGTCTTCGGAGTCGAAGTCGAGCATGTCGGTTAATTCGTCGATAGTGGCTACAAAGTGGGTGGTGGGTGGGCTTTGAATTTCTTCATCGTCCGTATCCCAACCTTGCTGACCGTAGTCCGGCCAGGGATCTCCTGATAAAGAGGGAGACTTTAGTGTCTTCAGAATATCACTGAAAGGCGAGTGCTGAAAGATGTCCGCGGCAGTAAACTCCATGATCGACGCTCGATCGGATTCGATCGGCAGGGGCGCGAAGGGTTCGGAGTCCGGAGAGGATCCCGGCTCTTTGGAGTCACGAGTCTCACGGAGTGCGGGGCTGGTGTTCGTCTCGAGCCGTTGGGATCGCATCCCCCGAGGCGGCGTCCAACCACCCATCCTCGATCGACGCAGTTGGCTCCGAATTAAGGATCGAAGCCGATGCGGGTGCGGCCTTCAGGGCACTCTTCGGCGGCAGAGCTACATCATGCTCGTCGTGACAGTGCGGCGCGCTCGGCAGTGCCTCGAATCTGTCGAAGATCAAGTCCCCGCGGATGTTAGCTGTGTAGTTTAAACTTCCAAATCTGACCTGACGGCCAGGGGCATAGCTTTCGATCTGCTCCAGATGGCCAAGTGAATTGGCCCGCAGTGCGAAGCCGCCGAAGACGAAGATCTGTCCGGGGAGGAAGGTCTCTCCCTGGACTGCATCGCTATTGATGACCGTAGGAGCCATCAAGCCTAACGGCGACGACACAGAGGAACTCTCAATGAAAGCACCAATGTCGGTGTCAAAACCGGCGGATCTCGGGTAGGGGGTCCCGAACTGTGCGTCTAGGCCGGATGGTAACAGGAGGCAAGGGACACGAAGTTTTACCCAGGTTCGGGCCCTCTTGATGGAGGTAAAACCCTACGTCCTGCTTGATTAATATTGATGATATGGATAGTACAAGAGTAGATCTACCACGAGATCAGAGAGGCTAAACCCTAGAAGCTAGCCTATGGTATGATTGTTGTTCTGTATGTTGTCCTACGAACTAAAACCCTCCGGTTTATATAGACACCAGAGAGGGTTAGGGTTACACAAAGTCGGTTACAATGGTAGGAGATCTACATATCCGTATCGCCAAGCTTGCCTTCCATGCCAAGGAAAGTCCCTTCCGGACACGGGACGAAGTCTTCAATCTTGTATCTTCATAGTCCAGGAGTCCGGCTGAAGGTATAGTCTGGCCATCCGGACACCCCCTAATCCAGGACTCCCTCAGGCACCCTCCTCAAGCATAGGCTTCTCTGCGATGAGCCGGAAACCCTCGACGAGCTGCTGATCATAGCAGACAAATACGCCATAGCCGATTCCTCCATGAAGACGGAGATTCAAGTCAGCGCAACCAGCAAAGTGGCTCCTCAGGACCCCGAACCCCAGCCAGAGACACCAGTCGGCGTCAACAGCAGAACGGCCACAAGCGTAAAGCCCCCCCCGCCGACTTCCACCAGTCGGCAGGTGGCAACAGTTGAAGACCAACAACCGGAAGGGCATCCTCCGCTCACGCGTCAGAAGGGCGGCAAGTCCAACTGGCAGCCGACTTTCTCATATGAGTAGACTCTGGATGGACCCTGCAAGTTCCACAGTGGCGCGAAGCCGTCCAACCACACCACTCGGAAATGCCACTGGCTCACCAGGATTGCAAAGGGAGACGGCCTTTTGCCTCCCCCATCTGCTGGGCAGCCGCCTCCCCCTCCACCCAAGCAGCCGGCGGTCAGACCAGTCGGCGCAGTGCAAGACGAGTACCCAGAAGAGCAGGGAGCATATGTCATGTTCATCAGTGTGGCTGACGATCGACGCAGCAGACGACAGCAGTAGCAGGAGGTCAATGCAGTAGCTTCTGACACACCGGAGTTCATGCACTGGTCTGAGAAGCCCATCAGTTGGAGTCGGGCTGACCACCCCGAAGTAATGCCCAGACCCGGCTCCTATGCTTTGGTTTTGGACGCCACCTTTCCCACGGACAAGCGAGCTACTCGTTTTTCCAGAGTCCTGATAGACGGCGGCAGCAGCATCAACATCTTGTACAAAGACACCATGGAGAAGTTGGGAATCAGGCAGAGGCAACTGCAGTCCAGCCGGACGGTGTTCCACGGCATAGTCCCTGGCCTTTCCTGCTTGCCAATCGGCAAGATCTTGATCGACGTCCTCTTCGGAGATAAAGATCATTTCCGCCATGAGTCAATATGGTTCGAGGTGGTGGACCTAGAGAGCCCATACCATGAACTACTTGGCCGGCCAGCCCTGGCCAAGTTCATGGCTGTCCCCCACTATGCCTATCTCAAGATGAAGATGCCGAGTTCCAAAGGGATTCTGACCATAACTGGCGACTACAAGAAGTCGTCCGCCTGCGCATCAGAGAGCAGTCGGCTGGCCGAGTCCCTCGTGATCGCAGCTCAGAAGCTGCTGCTAGATCGAGTTTTGGCAATGGCAAGCAAGCAGCCAGAGATGTCGCCTGATCCCAAAGAGTTGGAAGCTGAGGGCTCGTTCAAGCCGGCCAAGGAAACAAAGAAGATACCTTTGGACCCGGAGCACCCAGAGAGGTACGCTGTCGTAGGCGCCCACCTCGATAGCAAATAGGAAGGCGAGTTCGTCGATTTCCTCCCTGAGAATCGAGATATCTTTGCATGGTCCCCCAAGGACATGCCAGGTGTCCTGACGGAATTCACTGAGCACAAATTACACGTACGGTCTGATGCCAAACCAGTCAGACAGCCTTTATGCCGCCTGTCAGAAGAGAAAAGGAGAGTTGTTGGAGAAGAGATAGCTCGGCTGCTCGCAGCCGGCTTCATCATGGAAATATTTTTCCCAGAATGGATGGCCAACCCGGTTTTGGTATTGAAGAAGAACAAGCAGAGGCGAATGTGTATTGACTACACAAGCCTCAATAAAGCGTGCCCCAAGGACTCGTTCGCCTTGCCAAGGATCGACCAAGTGATAGACTCCACAGCCGAATGCGAGCTGTTGAGTTTCTTGGATGCATATTCAGGGTATCACCAGATCAAGTTAAACCCAGCCGACAGGCTGAAGACTGCCTTCATCACGCCGTTTGGAGCTTTCTGCTACCTAACCATGACGTTCGGCTTGAGGAACGCCGGTGCCACCTTCCAACGATGCATGCATAAGTGTCTCCTCAAGCAGCTCGGCAGAAATGCTCACGTCTACATGGATGATGTGGTGGTGAAGACGGAGAAGCATGGAACACTGCTGGAAGACCTCAAGGAGACCTTCGACAACTTGCGTCGATTTCAGATCAAGCTCAACCCAGAGAAATGCGTCTTCGGAGTATCAGTCGGCCAGCTCCTTGGTTTCCTGGTCTCCGAACGCGGCATAGAATGCAACCCTGTGAAAATCAAGGCAATTGAAAGGATGGAGGTACCCAGTCGACTACTGGACGTACAAAAATTCACCGGCTGTTTGGCGTCCGTCAGCCGGTTCATTAGTCGGCTGGGTGAGAAGGCCCTTCCCCTGTACTAACTCATGAAGATGACCACTTTTTTCGAGTGGAACCACAAGGCGGACGAAGCATTTGTCCAACTAAAGAAGATGCTGGCAACACCACCTGTTCTGGCGGCTCCGACTCCTAAGGAGCCCATGCTCCTCTACATCGCCGCCACTAGCCGAGTGGTCAGCACGGTCATTGTAGTAGAACGCAAGGAGGAAGGCAAAGCACTACCAGTTTAGAGACCGGTATATTATTTGAGTGAAGTATTGTCGACCTCCAAGCAAAACTACCCCCACTACCAGAAGATGTGCTATGGTGTGCATTTTGCCGCCAAGAAATTGAAGCCTTACTTCCAAGAGCATCCAATTACTGTGGTCTGCATGGCTCCTCTAGCCGAGATCATCGGCAGCCGAGACGCTTCGGGATGAGTGGCCAAGTGGGCCATAGATTTGGCCCCCTACACCATATACTACCAACCTCGCACTGCCATCAAGTCACAAGCGCTGGCCGACTTCCTCGTCGACTGGGCCGAAACCCAATATCTACCACCAGTGCCCGACTCCACCCATTGGAGAATGCACTTCGACGGCTCCAAGATGCGCACCGGCTTGGGAGCCGGCATCGTCCTCACCTCTCCCAAGGGCGACAAGCTCAAGTATGTGCTGCAAATCCATTTTGCCGCCTCAAACAACGTCGCCGAGTACGAGGCACTCATTCACGGGCTCCGGCTAGCCAAAGAGCTCGGTATTCGCCGGATCCTGTGTTATGGTGACTCTGACTTGGTGGTCCAGCAGTCGTGAAGCGATTGGGACGCCAAGGACGCAAACATGGTAAGCTACCGCTTCCTCATACAGCAACTCAATGGGTATTTCGTGGGATGCGAGTTTCTCCATGTACCAAGAAACAACAACGACCAAGTAGACGCCCTGGCGCGAATCGGCTCCACCCGTCAGACGATACCGTCTGGCGACACCCTCTAGCGCCTCCTCAAGCCATCAGTCAAACCATCACCGGAGTCAGACTCCATCTTTGTGTCGGCTCCTCCTAAAGTAGTCAGATCCGACTCAAGAGCCCCTGTAGATGGCGCGAGTATTCCGGCAGGCGGCGCGGGGATCGTAGCAGTCGCACCCGGCCCGGGGACTGCGGAGCCCGGCCCGGAGACTTCAGAACCCGGCCTGGGGACTGCGCCAATCTGCCCGGGGACTTCATCGATGCAGTAAGCAGTTGCCGACTCCAACCTGCCACCTCCTAGCCCAGCCACCCTCGTCCAAGTCGTAGTCTTGGCGGTTGCAGAAATTGCAGCACCTTCATGGGCCCAGCCCATCCTCAAATTCATGGTGAACAAAGAGCTGCCAGCCGATGAGATCTCGGCTCGGCAAGTACAACGCCGGGCGGCAGCGTACGCCATCATCAATAGAGAGCTCGTAAGGCGCAGCATCACTGGTATTCACCAGCGGTGTGTGGAGCCAAAGCAAGGCCAGGCAATCCTCAAAGACATCCGTCAAGGCGAATGTGGCCATCACGCGGCTTCAGGAGCACTCGTCGTCAAAGCTTTCCGCCATGGTTTCTTCTGGCCGACTGCTCTTGAAGACGCCAAGTCTCTAGTCCAAAAATGCAAGGGGTGCCAGAAGTTCCGCTCTAAGCCTCATCAGCCAGCTTCGGCACTCAAAACTATTCCTATTGCCTGGCCCTTTGCTGTTTGGGGCCTGGACATGGTCGGACCATTCAAGATGACGCGAGGTGGTTTGACTCATTTACTTGTTGCAGTGGAAAAGTTCACCAAATGGATAGAGGCAAAGCCAATCAAGAGTTTAAATGGTCCGACTGATGTGACGTTCATCTCTGACATCACAATTCGGTACGGCATACCGCACAGCATCATCACTGACAACGGCACAAACTTTGCCAAGGGTGCCTTGGCCCGTTTCTGCGCGACGCAGGGCATCCGACTGGACTTAGCGTCAGTTGCCCATCCGCAGTCCAACGGCCAAGTAGAGCGAGCAAATGGCCTAATCCTGTCCGGCATCAAGCCCTGGTTGGTCGAGCCTCTGGAGCGCTCGGCAGGCTGCTGGCTTGATGAGTTGCCAGCCGTCCTCTGGAGCCTGCGCACGACTCCAAACAAGTCAACCGGCTTCACGCCCTTCTTCCTCGTCTACGGTGCCGAAGTCGTCATCCCAATGGACATAGAGTTCGACTCCCCTCGAGTCACCATGTACACCGAGGAGGAAGCACGTCAAGACGGCATCGATCTGCTGGAAGAGGGCCGGCTGTTGGCACTCAGCCGGTCCAGCATCTACCAGCAAAGCCTATGCCGATACTACAATCGAAAGGTCAAGCCGCGATCTTTCCAAGAAGGAGACCTTGTGCTTCGGCTGATTCTGCGAACAGCTGGCCAGCACAAGCTCTCAGCACCTTGGGAAGGCCCCTTCATCATCAGCAAGGTGTTGGGAAATGACTCCTACTACCTGATTGACACTCAAAAGCCCCGAGCGCGCAAAAGGGACGACTCCGGCAGAGAGACGGAGCGGCCATGGAATGCAAATCTCCTCCGAATATTTTACAGTTAATGCAGTATGTATCACGCTACCTTTTGTATTAAAGTACGAAGACTTCAGGCCCCTCGAGAAGATCTCAGGGACTGCCTTCTTTTATCTATATGATAAAGAGTTATGCCTATGAGTATGTTATTCTTTACCGCTTGGCACCGGGTTTGACTAGTCGGCCCGGGGACTTGCCGTCTTGAGCTATGAAATGACTCCCTGCAGCCGGACAAGTAGTGTGTGGCACTCAAGCCGTCTCCTGTTAGAAGCCGCAGATCCTAGAGCGATTGACTGGCAAGCAGGAGTAAGGTAGAATGGGTGTCCATATGAAAAATGGCTAAGGACTCAAAGCATGCACATAGCTTAAGCCGGTTTCCAGCCTTTTGTAACCAACTCTTGAGCAGCTGGCTCGCCGTTTTCTAAATTAACTTGCTAAAAACTCTAAAAGGCTAAGTACTTGCCTTCCCAAAGAAGCCAAGTATTTGATCTAGCGGCAGTCCGCAGAGCGGCTGTCCGACTAGCAAAACGGCAAGTAAGGGAAGGCGGCAAAGGAAAAAGTCAAAGAGCAAAGTGCAAGAAAAGATACAATACGGATAAATATTTACATAAAAAGGCCCTTGGCTGAATCATCAAGCAGAAGTTCAAGATACACCCAGTGGGTGGAATTGTCTAGAATAACAAGTTCATTGCGACCACTAAGCATATAAAACAAAGATAAAGTGGCAGCCTAGGAAGCCGCAGACGGACTCGGAGGACCGGAGGGGTCAGCGGTGCCAGTTGCCGGGGCAGTCGGCTGGTTGGTCTCTGCCTGATCACCTCTGGCGACAGCTGGCTCAGTTGAGCACGGCTCGTTGCTAGAGGCGCGGTCAGGCTGGGGCTGGCCGTCTGCCTCGCCCTCTAGCGCCTCCTCCTCGTCTCCTTCTCCCTCCTCGCCTTCCTCTTCGCCACTGGAGTCGATCACCTTCGCCGAGTCCTCGCAGTCGTCCGGGTTCAGCCCGAACCACTCCGGCGGCGCCTCCTCACCGTTCTCAGCCTGCTCTGGGACGAAGACACTGGTGTCGGTGTACTCAGCGATCGATGCGGCATGCCTGACGAGATCGTCCTCTACCGTTGCCAGCTCCGCCTGAGCTTCCAGCCAGAACGTGGCTAACTGGGCTAAACTCAGCCCAGGATACCACGCCTTGGCGAATTCCAAGGCCCGGCGGGCTCCAGCCCGGGCTGCAGAACCCTTCCAGGCCTCAAGACGGCCGGCTACCACCTCCAACCAGTCGGCAGTCCGACTAGGGGTGCGTGGCACCTGCATGTCCGGCCATAGGGCGGCAATCGCCTGGGCGCCGACACGTTGAAGCCGGCGCAGCATCCGGTGGGCTGGCCGAAGACGGACCTCGATGCTTAGAATCTGCTCGTTAAGAATTGGGGGGGCGTCGGCGGCGACGTGTGCGTCGTCCGCCCTCTGTGCTTCACGGTCAGCCTCGATGGATTGATTGGCGGCATCAGAATGGCCGAGGAAGAAGTCTGCTAAGAAAGAAGAGCAAAGAAACAAAGTTAAAATTTTAAGGCCGACTCGACTAGCAGTCGGCAGCCCAGAAAAGGAAACAAGTGAAGGCTCACCATTAACAAGATCTTCGATTGCTTGGAAGCCGGAGACCAGCGTCGCCTCCTTGTCGGTTCAGGAGGAGCGCTCGGATGCAAACTCAGCGAGAAGGGCGGTCTCCTTGTCCTCCGCCTCCTTCTGGGCCCTCTCGAGCATCTCCTTCTGCTCCGCCAGCTGCGTAGCCAGCCGGTCGCGCTCCTCCGTCAGCCGGCCGCACTCCTCCTCCCTAATGCGCAACGTGGTTTTGACTTCGCGTAGCTGCTGCTGAAGGGCGGCGTTGGCCTCTGAAAAAGGAGGGGGAGGGATGTCAGTCGTCAGCAAAGAAGAAAGGTCACCGGGAGATCCGGCCTGATTGCTCAGCAGTCGGCCCGAATCTCGGGAACTACAACCCGCGGGTGCGCCAGCGCGCCCCCGCAAAGAAAGAAGAAAACTCACCCCAGCTGTCCGACAAGTCGGCGGTCCGCTTGGCCAGCTCCTCAACATTGGCGTTGAAGGAGGTCGCGTGAAGATTGTGGTAATCCTGCATCAAAATTTCAGAAAAAATGTTGGTACTTGGAACTCGCCGATTAGAGTTCCGAGCCTCCTGCTCAGCAGCCGGCCCGAAACTCGGGGACTACACCCAGTGGGTGCGCTGGCGCGCCCCCACAAAGAAAAAACAAGGAAGCAAAGCAAAGAAAGGATGCGTACCCGGATGGCCGTTCGTGACGCCAGGTATGCCTTGGTGCACTCCTTGATGGTGTCGCCCTCGGCCCGGAGCTTGGCTTGGACGTCCAAGAGCGCCTGGTTCAACGGGCCCGTCCCGCCTCCCCGCAACCACCCGGTGGGCGCGGCGCTCGACACCTCGGCGTCCGGGATCGAGGAGCTCGCAGCACCGGTCTCCAGAGGACGCGGTGCTGAGGGCGCCTTCGTGAGACGGCGGCGCGTCGGCGTACTGACCTCGAGGGCCAGGCCCGTCGCCGCCGCGCCTCCGGTTGGCGGCACTGGCGGGTCCGCCAGTTGTCCGCCTGGCGCGCCGCCGGAGGGTGGCGGTGGCGGCACAATGACCTCCGACGTAGCGGTGACGTCGGCGTCCCTCTCCATGACCGGGTTCTCGTTGCCGGCTTCCCCAGTTTGCGCCGAGAACTCCGGTGGCGGCGGTGCAAAGTTCAAGGGGACGACAAACACTACCGACTGGTGGCATGCGGCTTCCTCCGCACACTTCTTCCCCGCATCGGCGGCCTCGGCCTCTGCTAGCTTCTTCAGGGCGGCAGCCTACGCCTTGTCGGCTTCCGCCTTCTTCAGGCGGGCGGCTTCCCGCTCCTCACGCGTCTCCCACGCGTTCCGCTCCGTCGCCTCCCGGAGGTCGGCGGCGGGGTCAACCCACCGGGTGGTGGAGGAGGTCTCCGCCGACTTCACGACAGAGCCGGCGGACGACTTCTCAAGAGAGAGAGGGGCCCTAAAGACAGAAAACAAAGTAAAGAAATTTCAGACAGACTCAATAAAGAAATACGAAGATACGAAGGGAGGTGGTGCTTGTGCTAAAATAAGCTGCGGTGTCTTCACCACCTTGCAGAAGCGGTTGGCCTTCGCGGCCGCCTCATCCCGCTTGGTCACCGCGGCTGAGCCCTTGGGCTTCTTCGACCGGCTGCCAAACAGGCTCGCCCCGGCCCTGCACTTCTTGCCGCCGCCTTGTGCATCCGGCGGAGCTGACGAGCCCGTGCCCGACTGGCCGGCTCCTAGCTGGTGGCGTGGATGACCTCCTCGTCATCATCGGGCCAGTCTTCGAGACTGGCACCAAGTCTCGGGCCGCCCACTGCGCCGCCTCCTCCCTCGGCGTCGTCCTACAGGGCCGCCGCCCCCAGGTCGGGGTCATCAACATCACTCTCCACCCGGCCGGGGAGGAATTCACGGTCCGGCCCCGTGGTGCCTGCTGTTGGCTGGAGGAGGGGGTTCTGACCAAAGCCGGCTGGTCAGATTGGACAAAACGGACTCGGCAACGAAGAAGTCAGAGAGAAAGTGAAAAAGAAACAACTCACCTGAGGCGGAGGGGCGGCACGTGAATACGGCTCCTTGCCGAATTGCCACTCTTCTCGAAGGTCACAGATCGCCAGATAATTCACCATATAGGCCACCTCCTCGTGAGGCATCTCCTTGGTGCACATCCGACTCGGGTCCCGGTGCCCGCTCATCTGGTAGATCATGTGGGGGAAACTTTGAAGAGGGAGCACTCGGTGGGCCACGAAGGAGGCCAGCAAGTCCGGCCCGGTCAGGCCCTCCGACTGCGCCAGTACTCGAAGCCACGCAACAGCACCGGCTCCTGCAGGCATCAACGTCCGGGCCCGGTACGACCAGTTGGGTTGCCTCCCAGCCGGCGGGCCGGCTATGAAGGCCGGCAGGTTGATCTAGTCGCCCTCCATGGAGACGTTCTTCACGTAGAAGTACGACCGCTGCCACATCTTCACCGACTTGATCAGCTTGATGGAGGGAAACGGGTTGTCGGCCCCCGACCTCCGCACGGCGATGAACACGCCGCACTGAGCTGGCACGCCCGCGGCTTGGGTGCCGAGCTTGGAGTAGAAGAACTCTCCCCAGAGCTCCATGGTGGGGAGAACGCTGATGAAGCCCTCACACAGGGTGCCGAAGGCGGACAGCAACACCACCGTGTTGGGGGTGAGGTGGTGAGGCTGGAGTCTGTAGAACTCAAGGAAGGAGCGGAAGAAGTTGCTCACCGGCAGGCCTAGGCCGCGCAGGCAGTGCGAGCGGAAGACGACCCGCTCGCCCTCCTGCGGTGCAGGCGAGATCTCTCCCCTCCGCGCGAGGCGGACCCTCACGAGGTCCTCGCCGGGCAACCGACGCGTCTTGCGGAGGAAATCGATGTGGTCGTCATGGACCTCCGAACCATCCCAGGTGCTGGAATGCGCCGTAGGGGGCATGACGGCGGAGGAAGAGCTCATCGTGAGCAGACTGCCGCAGTGCTCGATGTAGCTTAAGGTGCAGCGGGGAGAGAGAAGAAGAAGAAGCAGTGGGGAGGTGGGACACACGTGCTCTGCCGTCTCCACTCCTCCCCCTACTTATAGCCCAGTGGGCTGCGAAGCCGAGGGGGCAGTTGTGGGATTTACTGCGCCCACTACTCCATGCCCCCCACGTTTATCGCGCAAAGTTACTATGCGCGGTAATTCCGTGGGAACCTCAACCGCCCCCCACGCCGCAGCAGATCCGCTCGCATGCCGAGGCGTGGTAGTGGCGGGCCCCGCCTGCAGACATGTCCCATCTTGCGGATGGGTAGGCGGGCTGGCCCGACCATTGGTTGCCACATGGCGGGCACGGAGTGAGTGGCGGTCAGGAAGCTTAGCTCACACGCTACTGAGTTCCCGCCGGGGGATTCGAAAGCATTTTTGAACAAGTCAAAGTCAGGCGACTCCGACTCCTACCAGTCGGCCCGGCAGAAGTCAAACGAGGTCTCACCTCAAGCACTCGGAGAAAGAAACTGTTGAGGCTCCTCGGCTAATCGTCCGCGGTGCCTCACCAGCTTCGGGGACTACTGTCAGAGTAATGGGCCACGGGTAGGCTAACCCGAGGCCCAGAACCTTTCAAAACATCGGGGCTGACTGCGCCCCTCAAGACACCAGGATGGGGAGCCGTCTTCGACTAAAGGAATAGCCGACTGCCCGCATGCGGCCGAGTCCTAGAGGCGAGGTCAAGACGGGCCGACTCCCGCCTAGCGGCTCCCAGAGAAGCCGGCCCTGGGGAGTCGGCCCACGACACCAACAAAGCCCATGCCCTCGTAAGGGGGGATGGGACGGGGAGTGGCAACAGTAAAGCCCACTCCCTCCCCTTTTCATGGGATGGCTAGGCCACAGTGCGCCGTACCAGTGGAGATCTCCGTCCGGCGAGGCACTGTTGTCGTGCCATCCCTGACATCAGCAACAGTGGGCGGAGTCCTGCACCCACGACGGCCTGTCGGTATGGTCCACGGATGATGGGCCCTACCGGCCAGCGGGAGTCCAGAAGACGACAAGGGCGCCACCAGTCGGACCCAAAGGGAGTCGGCCCCCGGAAGTCGGCCTGCCCCTCCCACGGGTCCCACGCGCCATTAACCAGACGAGACGGGGAGTGGCTACAGTAATCGCCCGCCAGGTAGTAGGGTTGTATCCACGACCCCATGACCAAGCCTGCGTCATTAGAAGCATGACTATAGTAATCGGCAGCCGGCAAGACTCGCAAGCGGCAGGTATGGCCTGTCGGTTCCGTACCAGACCAGTCGGCGGGGCCCACCAGCCGGCGGGCCCCAGCAGTCAGCGGAGAAGCCGGCAGGCGAAGAGACTGACTGCTAGGCCCTGTGCCTAGTCGGTTTACCATTGTACCCCTGGGGGGTAGGCCTATATAAACCCCCCAGGGCACCCATGCAAAGGGTTCGGATCCATTAGAACTAGACCAGACCTTAGAGAAGGGGGAGAGCTGGCCTAGCCTCTTCCTGTCCACAGATACAGCTCGAGGAGCACCATTGTACTCACTTTTGCCTTAGTGATCATGCGGAGACCCCGTAGAGCAGGACTAGGGGTGTTATCTCCTAGGAGAGCCCCGAACCTGGGTAAAGTCTGCCAGCGTCCGTGTCTATGCCTCCTTCCGTTTCCAGGCACCGGCGACGTTCTACTCGCCCCCACCATGATAAGCCATCCATTGGCATATGTCGCACCCAACCCTCGACACATAATCACTCTCGTCATTAATAGTATGGATAGCACCAATAGTATAACAATTATCATCATCACAATGAGTAATAGGGGCAACATCATTTGGGAGGGATACCTCTTTACCTTTACTTCTCCGTCTTTTGTTTTTCTTCTTCACATTATGTGTGGGTTCAATCCTCTTTTTGGAGCTCCTTATTGATGATATTGGTTGAATAGAAGGCTCCTACTCGTTACCTGATTCATCATAAGAAATAATAGGAGAATATTGGGAAGTCTCTTCCCTTTCGTTAGTATTCTCTTCATCCTCTATTTGTTTTCTTTTCTTTATGTAATTGGCAATATAAGGATTTTCAATGCAATTCACCTCACAATACATAAAAATTTCTTCTAGATCAATATCGAGGAATTTCTCAAGGTTATATTCTAGAATATGCTTAGTTATACGTTTCATTTTTTCATAACCCGAAAGCAAACTTAGTTCATTATGATGTGCAAGGGAAATCAAATCATCACAATTTTTGGACACGATACGATCATAAAACAATTTGCATTTGAGATTTAAATGACCATGTTCATTGCAAAGTTCACAAGTATGGTGAAGAAATTTTAAATTTTCAGCACAAACATCTAGCCTCTCTTGCCACCACTTAGTTTCCAAATACTTATGCCTCTTGCAAAATCTATCTTCCCTATTTGGTGTGTACTTGCAAACTCTATGCACTCCACAAAAATTGACATGCTTATAAGAGACATTTTCATTATGACTAGTGAAATCATCATTAGTACTATGGATATTCAAGGAGTTCATACTAACAACATTGCAATCATGCTCATCATTCAAAGATTTAGTGCCAAACATTTTAGAGACTTCTTCTTCTAGCATTTGAGCACAATTTTCCTTTCCATCATTCTCGTGAAAGATATTAAAAAGATGAAGCGTATGAGGAAAACTCAATTCCATTTTTTGTAGTTTTCTTTTATAAACTAAACTAGTGCTAAAACAAGAAACAAAAAGATTCGATTGCTAGATCTAAAGATATACCTTCAAGCGCTAACCTCCTTGGCAACGACGCCAGAAAAGAGCTTGATGTCAACTACACAACCTTCTTCTTGTAGACGTTGTTGGGCCTCCAAGTGCAGAGGTTTGTAGGATAGTAGCAAATTTCCCTCAAGTGGATGACCTAAGGTTTATCAATCCGTAGGAGGCGTAGGATGAAGATGGTCTCTCTCAAGCAACCCTGCAACCAAATAACAAAGAGTCTCTTGTGTCCCCAACACACCCAATACAATGGTAAATTGTATAGGTGCACCAGTTCGGCGAAGAGATGGTGATACAAGTGCAATATGGATGGTAGATACAAGTTTTTGTAATATGAAAATATAAAAACAGCAAGGTAGCAAATGGTAAAAGTGACGTAAACGATATTGCAATGCTAGGAAACAAGGCCTAGGGTTCATACTTTCACTAGTGCAAGTCCTCTCACAATAATAACACAATTGGATCATATAACTATCCCTCAACATGCAACAAAGAGTCACTCCAAAGTCACTAATAGCGGAGAACAAACGAAGAGATTATGGTAGGGTACGAAACCACCTCAAAGTTATCCTTTCTGATCGATCTATTCAAGAGTCCATAGTAAAAATAGCATGAAGCTATTCTTTCCATTCAATCTATCCTAGAGTTCAAACTAGAATAACACCTTAAGACACAAATCAACCAAAACCCAATGTCACCTAGATACTCCAATGTCACCTCAAGTATCCGTGGGTATGATTATATGATATGCATCACACAATCTCAGATTCATCTATTCAACCAACACAAAGAACTTCCAAGAGTGCCCCAAAGTTTCTACCGGAGAGTCAAGACGAAAACGTGTGCCAACCCCTATGCATAAGTTCACGAGGTCACAGAACTCGCAGGTTGATCACCAAAACATACATCAAGTGGATCACATGATATCCCATTGTCACCATAGATAAGCATGTGCAATACATATGTCAAGTGTTCTCAAATCCTTAAGGACTCAATCCGATAAGATAACTTCAAAGGGAAAACTCAGTCCATTACAAGAGAGTAGAGGGGGAGAAACATCATAAGATCCAACTATAATAGCAAAGCTCGCGATACATCAAGATCGTACCACCCCAAGAACATGAGAGAGAGAGAGAGAGATCAAACACATAGCTACTGGTACATACCCTCAGCCCCGAGGGTGGACTACTCCCTCCTCGTCATGGAGAGCGCCGGGATGATGAAGATGGCCACAGAGAGGGATTCCCCCCTCTGGCAGGGTGCCGAAACGGGTCTTGATTGGTTTTTGGTGGCTACGGAGGCTTGTGGTGACGGAACTCGCGATCTATTCTGCTCCCCAATGTTTTTAGGGTATATGGACATATATAGGCGAAAGAAGTTGGTCAGGGGAGCCACGAGGGGCCCACGAGGGTGGGGGCACGCCCAGGGGGGCAGGCGCTCCTCCCTGCCTTGTGGCCACCTCGAAGCTTCCCTGACGGCTACTCCAAGTCTCCTGGATTGCTTCCGTTCCAAAAATAACTCTCCCGAAGGTTTCATTCCGTTTGGACTCCGTTTGATATTCCTTTTCTTCAAAACACTGAAATAGGCAAGAAAACAACAATTTGGGCTGGGCCTCCGGTTAATAGGTTAGTCCCAAAAATAATATAAAAGTGTAAAATAAAGCTCATAAACATCCAAAACAGATAATATAATAGCATGGAACAATCAAAAAATATAGATACGTTGGAACGTATCACAGCTCATAGGTCTCCTTCCTAGTCACTGGGTGAATCCTCAAGGTATAGTATGGCCAGAGAGATTGCTTGTGAGTGGAAGTTGCATTGCGATGAGGACGAAAGCCAACTGGGTTCTCAAGACCTTGATCCTCAACTTCAGGAAGCTCCATGAAGGCCTTCCACTTGACAGAAAGTAGCCTGCCATTTTTCATCCAAGTCAGAGTCCTGTTGAGGGAGTCCTGGATTAGGGGGTGTTCGGGTAGCCAGACTATACCTTCAGCCGGACTCCTGGACTATGAAGATACAAGATTGAAGACTTCGTCTCGTGTCCGGATGAGACTTTTCTTGGCGTGGAAGGCAAGCTTGGTGATGCGGATATTCAAGATCTCCTACCATTGTAACCGACTTTGTGTAACCCTAACCCTCTCCGGTGTCTATATAAACCGGAGGGTTTTAGTCCGTAGATACAACATACACATCAACTATCATACCATAGGCTAGCTTCTAGGGTTTAGCCTCCTTGATCTCGTGGTAGATCTACTCTTGTACTACCCATATCATCAATATTAATCAAGCAGGACGTAGGGTTTTACCTCCATCAAGAGGGCCCGAACCTGGGTAAAACATCGTGTTCCCTGCCTCCTGTTACCATCCGGCCTAGACGCATAGTTCGGGACCCACTACCCGAGATCCGCCGGTTTTGACACTGACATTGGTGCTTTCATTGAGGGTTCCACTGTGTGATCGACAAAAGGATCGATGGCTCGCCTGCAGATCAACTGCGACTTCGGCATCTTCATCACCAGCTCGACTGGTCACCTTGGTTCGACCAAGAATTGCGCCCCGTGTTCGGATCACCATGTCCGGACGAGGGCCTTCATCAAACATCAACTCCGATCTCTATCAAGATCATGGAGGAATCATCTATGGAGCTCGGGGGCTCAACGTCAACATTGCCCTCAAGCGACCGTGCTGTTTTTTTGGACAGCGAACTCGTATCTGCCGCCACCACCTCCTCGAGTATCGCTTTGACGATCTCTTTGGTGGAATTGTGCGGAACTGAGTCTATAACAACCCTGGAAAATTTCGTCGAGTTCCGATGGAGGAATCTCTGGCAATCCACGATATACCGGAGCCTGTCAAATCTGGACATGAATTTGGATGAGTTTAGGGCGTGGTGTCCAGCTTCTAGCTCGGACGTCCTTTAGAAGATCCAACCGTTGATCGCTGCGAAATTCCTATATCTACCACCTCTCAAAATTTCAGCTCCATCCGACCGTCCAAACTCCGGGAACCTTCCGATTAGTGCATCACTTTTCGGATCTGTTTTCTGCGCGAAAACGAATCCGACCCGAGTTCATCTTTTTTATGAACAGGATTTCGGACATCCCTTTTGAAGGAAGTTTTGTATGGGGTATTGTGTTTTGTTTCCGAACACATCCCACTAACTGTAAGATCTTTTGAACATGATCTTCAACATCATGCTGGTGTCAAACCAGTCCGGCAATATTACTCCACGGCTGCCGACCTGCGCTAGACACGGCGTCACTTTGTTAAGCTGAGCTCAACTCTTCGGATCATCATCTCGGAAAGCCGAACAAGAATCCGGCATCACGAAGGATAAATCATCATCAACATCTCCGCCCCACGGATTACACAGAGCAGACATACCGGCATCACCGCACGGTCGCTTCATCAAGCCGGCATCGACCACGTCACGACCTGCATCGACAGGGCCGCACTATTGCTTCTTCAAGCTGGTGTCCATCACGCCGACCTACTTCGACTCATCGGCTGACATCGAGGCTTCGACATCTCGGCTGGACCGGGGACTTCGCCATCTCTTCATCAACCTACTCTGGACACTTCGGCGTCACTAGCCGACCAGCTCCGTCACGTTAGCTGGGCCGAGGGCTTTGCCTCGGCAAGCCAACCTTTGCCAGCATTGCCATGTCGTCGTTTTATCGCCCATCAGGCAATGGGAGTGCGGAGCGAGTCCCAATTTCGGGAACCACCTTCCTTCGGATTGCTACAACAAATAAACCAGTCGCATGGTGGTTCGGTCAGTTTCCGTACATAGTCCGGCAAACGCCGCATCCGGAGCTCGGACCGACCTGCGAATTCAGGCTTTGCCACACCTTTACCGCATCACGCCGATGCCCTGCATCGACATCCACCTCGGCGCTAGGACATATTTCTTTTATTACTCACTTTGCATAAATTATTTATTATGCAACTTTTTTAATTATCATTATTACTATTATCTCCGGTTTGCACTATTTTTTGTGCACAGGAAAATGATCCGGGGACTTCGGCGTCACTCTGCCGGTCTGCATTGATCGTGCTATGTCACCACTTCGGCGTGTCAAGCTCTCCACTCCGCCACCTCGGGACCGGCTTGAGGGATGGAACCTTGCCCCGCATCAAGCTCGGACCGCATCATCAATACCGAACACATTAACCAGCTAAGTCGCTTTCATGCTCAAAGCTTTAATTTCTAACTTGCGTTTGGTTCGACCAAGCATTATACTTTTTTGGAAAAAAGTTGCTTCTAAAAATTTTCCTTGTCCAAACTTTGTTTGTGACGCATAAATTCAAATACCCCGTTTACTTGGGGGATTCCTTTATGAAGCTTTTCCTGTTGCATATGATTATACTTGTACGGCTTCGTTCCTTGTTCGTGTATTACGCCACAATATGCACCATATTGACTTAAGCGATTTGCAAGCTGGGTTGCCTCGCTCCTGTGTTTACCCCTACGTTCCCGATTGTTCGGCTAGGGAGTAAAGGGAGCACCTCTGCGATTGTCACGATCGGGTCACCCGAGCCGGACCTCAGACTGGGTGAAGCCGAAAGCTAGCGCTCTTATAGTTATTCAATGATGGTCGGCACAGAACGGAACTCATGAGTACAAAAAATCTATTGCACAAGTCTCATAATAACAATGAGCACCGAAGAAAGGTATCGGTGGGGGTACTATTTTCTTCGAAGATGCTTCTTACTCTTCGCAGTAATATAGCATAAGTTCCTTGAGCGCGCTTTGTCTGTTACAGCCTTATGGCCTGATTGCCTGGTTATTGGAAACACCGTCGATATTCTCGACCGATGGTGTACATAACACTTTTCGGTCCTTAACCGAAGAGGGAGAAGCCGACGGTCGGTTAAGACGCGTTTAAAGTTCGGTTGAACATAGATATGATAGAAGTACTTCGGTACATGCAATCATTCTTCTACCCAAGTCACTTGGGGGCTCTTAAGTTTATTTGAGCCATTTTATAATAAGTGTTCTTCTTCTCAGTCGTTGCAAAGTTTTATTATTATTATTATTTATCACTCCTTTTTTCGACGCGAGTGTGCGGTCACTAGCCGGGGAGCCTAATTTCTCTCTCAAAGCCGCTAGAGTTTAGTTTGCTAAACTGGCCTAATGAGAAGTACTCTGCCCTCGGGATAGGAGGTTGAAGCCGTAGGCTGACCCGCTCGAAGTCTTGAGATAGGATGTGTCATGTTAAAGGACGACAGAAGCACTTCTTTTTTCTAAGACCAATTTTCGGATTGGCACCGAACACTTGATCTTGTTCGGACGTCATGTTTTTACTGACGTTTCTTGGTTTTCCAAGCTTTTTGGCACTTTTAAACTATTTGTGCTTTTCCAGCATTAGTCTCGCAGTGCAACACCGGACACCTTTAGGGATTCGGCAAAAACATTCTCAGATATTGCTATATATGCATCGGTTTCGAATTGTGTCTTCGGTCAATAGTTGGGTTGCCCAGCTCCTGCACTTGCTTCCTACGTTCCGTTTTGTTCGGCTAGGCATGCAAAGGGAGAACCACTGCGATTGTGCTTCCAGCTCACATGGTTAAGCACCTTAGTGGAGAAAGCCGAAAACTGACTGTCACAATAAGCGTAAACTGGTCAGCGATCCGATGACTATGACGGGCCATTCATAACATTGGCCGAAGTGTTTACGGCTTGACCTCGACTGTCGCCGAACACTACCGGGGGCTATTAACTGGCCTCCCAAACTAAATCCTCGATATTTTGCTCTTACATTCGAGCTGAGGTTTCATGATCATGCTTAGCATGACAACCCAAAGAAAGGAACCGATAGCGGGACTATTTTCTTTGGAATACATTTCTTCTGTTAAACATTAATATAACATATCTCTCTATGTACCTTTGTTTATAAAACCGTGTGGCCAGACTGCCTTGTTTGTCGTAAATCTTTGCCCTCATAAAGGCTTTATAAAGTAGGACAAACACACCTCGGCTACTGGCCAAGGAGGTGGAAGCCGATGGTCGGTCAACAAAGTTTTATACAATGCAGATCCGAGCATTAATGACGTAAAGTACTTGGATACATAGAGTCATTACACATAATTTGTGATTTTACTATGGATATTGATCCTTAATTAGGCCACCCATGCCCGCATTAAGGCTCGGGGGCTACTGGGCTTCGGGCTTATTATCTACAAATATTAAAGGGGCACATCGATCCCCTGATCTGGTGTTGCCAGCCGACCACTGTGTCGGGGGCTACTGCATTGCTTGTCCAATGCAGAAAATTTTATGTGCAATATAGTTTCCGAGGAGATTTTGATCCTCAGGTTGGTCGGCCGCACCCAACCTGAGTCTTGAGGACTGAGCACGCCGCTTTTGTGTCCCGAAGTATTCTGCCGAGCTAGGACTTGATCCTCAGGCCGATTTTGCAAATCAACCTGAGTCTCAGCGGCTAGTGGGATCAGCGGTCTTATGTCATCCTTCATGTGCATCTCGGGTTTTAGACCGATACACACCTTGAGGGCTACTGGCTATATATCTCGGCAGAGAATAAATTGCACCAATAAAAAATATTGACAAAAAATCGGCCCATAGTCGGGGTGGTGCACCACCTCGGAAGCAGTCCGGCATAAAGCTCGGGCACTAGTGGCTGGCTCCATAGAGGGCATTTCTGGCATTAAGCTCGGCTAAACTCCTTCAACTTCTTTGAACCAAGGTGATTTACGACACCTCGGATACAGTCCGGCGTTGGAGCTCGGATGCATAGTCCTGCGTTGGAGCTCGGATACATTCCGGCGTTAGAGCTGGGAAGTGCGGACTTGGGCGCTGGAGCTCGAGTGCGCGGAAAATGGATAGGCAAAGGAGGAAGAAGGCGTAGGTGAAAGGGTGGATTCTTATCCCCTTATATGGGCGGACGCAACTACGTGTCCCCACCAGCCTGGTAAAACTCGCTTATCTCCAAGCGCCGTAATCAATGGCGCGGTTGGGTTACCCACGCCTGTATTGATGAGAATCCCGGAATGAGGGTACATGATCTCTGCTTTAACAAGACGTGCCAAGGAAACCGCCTCGCAAAACACGCTGAGGTGGAAAAGTGAAAACAATTCGAGTGAAGGACTTGGCTGTAGTGTGATGACGCACTGCGGAATACGTCAGCAGATTTGGTTTGTGTTAATATTATTCTCTCTATGGCAATATGTGGAAGCTTATTTTGCAGAGCCGGACACTACTCTTGGTGTTTACAATCTTCTATGAAGGATTTGGAGGAGGAACCCGCCTTGGAATGCCGAAGACAATTTGCGCGCTGGACTCGTCGTCATTGAAGCCTGGTTCAGGGGCTACTGAGGGAGTCCTGGATTAGGGGGTGTTCGGGTAGCCGGACTATACCTTCAGCCGGACTCCTGGACTATGAAGATACAAGATTAAAGACTTCGTCCCGTGTCCGGATGAGACTTTCCTTGGCGTGGAAGGCAAGCTTGGCGATGCGGATATTCAAGATCTCCTACCATTGTAACCGACTTTGTGTAACCCTAACCCTCTCCGGTGTCTATATAAACCGGAGGGTTTTAGTCCGTAGATACAACATACACATCAACTATCATACCATAGGCTAGCTTCTAGGGTTTAGCCTCCTTGATCTCGTGGTAGATCTACTCTTGTACTACCCATATCATCAATATTAATCAAGCAGGACGTAGGGTTTTACCTCCATCAAGAGGGCCCGAACCTGGGTAAAACATCGTGTTCCCTGCCTCCTGTTACCATCTGGCCTAGACGCATAGTTTGGGACCCACTACCCGAGATTCGCCGGTTTTGACACCGACACCTGTCCTCATCTGTTCCAAGATGGACGGTGGCATAAAACCGAGCCACCAAATATGCATCAAAATCTTTGTTGAACTGCATGATCCTGAGGATTTTCAACTAAGAGCACATCTGAAGAGCCTCCCCAAAGTAGTCAGGATCCTTCTCCATAAAGGCAATGTCGATGGAGTGGACATCAACAAAAAGATTCTTCTTGGCTTTGATCACATCAAAGTAGATGGCATACTGAAAACGGTTCCAGAATGGGCGGTTGACCAAGCCGGGTTCTTGATCGACCTCATAGGGGTTGCGCCGACGCTTCTCCCAGAATTCCTTGGCCGACAACTCTGTCACAGACTTGGTCCTTGGCTTGGGCTTGGATGCACTCATCTTCTTCATTTGAGGAGGAGGCGAAACACTTGATGAGGCCGCCGTTGTCTTAGAGGTGCGGTAGCGCTTGGAAGTTGCACGCCCGGGGTTGATACGACGCGCATGCTGCTCAGAAGGACCATCACCTGGAACCAAACACACGGACACACGAAACAGCCAGGAAGAACGAGCATAAGCCACCAAACACAGCAAAAGAGATCAAAAATTGGTAGGAACATGATGGAATTGGGCAACCAGCGGTAGTACCGCGATCCATAAGCGGCGGTACCGCTCTAGCGGTAGTATCTCTCCAATGGGAGCGGTAGTACCGCTCAAGACGGGGAAACGGCGGTTCCCTACTGCCGTGGTCAAATCCGACACTACCAGGATGCTAAATTCAAAAATACTCCTACCAATTATCAATCCAAAAAGTCTAGTCGCCTTCTCCAACCTACTCAAGCCTTTATTTAGCCAAAAATCAAGAGATGCAACCACTATTGCCCCTAAGACACTAGATCTGAAATCTAGACAAAAGGAGAAGAGGAACGGGGGCAATACCGCCATCCATGGCAAGAGGACGGGGTGGGGATCGACTCTACCGAAGGAAATGGAGAGGGATGGCCCGGAGACGGCGGCACGTCGGAGCCCTCCCGCGGCGAGACGACGCTAGAGAGACGAAGAGGAATGAGTGGGCGGTGTGAATGGGTACGGGGGAGACGAAACCTCCCCCTGCCCCGACAAAACCCCTTAGTCCCGCCCCTCAACGGTAGTACCGCTTGGGTGGGCGGTAGTACCGCTTGTCAACATAAGCGGTAGTATCGTGCACCACCAGCGGCAGTATCGCCCAGCAAGACCCAAAGACTAGACACCAAATGGCTAGCTCAAAAAGAAGGGAAAACAAAAGGCAAGAAGAGGGAAGCAAAACACAACAACGAGAACACTAGAAAGAGAACAAGAAACACACACCTCTTCAAGAGAGGGCGGTTGCCGAGGCCACCTATGTATGAGTCAAGAGGTATGGCGCCACGAAGATTTTAACCTTGGGCCCATGACCAAAACTCGTCCTTGAAGCACAAGTACCATCAAAAATGGCTAATGTGAAAGACTTGATCAGTTTATGCATAATGGGGGGAGGGAGAGTTCATTGAGAGAACAACACTCCCCCTATGTCCATGCCTACACCTAAACACGACAACAAGTTGAGTATGGTGGAGTGTGAAAGGGTTCAAACAACGTTGCTCGAATCAATGATATTAGCTCATGCCTTAACTCGCGAAATCTTGCTTCATCCAAAGGCTTCGTGAAAATATCTGCAAGGTTATCATGAGTGTTGACATAGTTGAACTCTATCTCCCCTCGCCTAATGTGATCCCGGATGAAGTGATACCGAATCTCAATATGCTTCGTCTTGAAGTGTTGAACCGGGTTGAGAGAAATCTTGATGGCACTTTCATTGTCACACCAAAGAGGCACTTTGTCACAAATGACACCGTAATCCTTTAAAGTTTGCCTTATCCAAAGAAGTTGTGCACAACAACTACCGGCGGCCATGTACTCCACCTCGGTAGACGAGAGAGACACACAACTTTGCTTCTTGGAAGACCAACTCACCAAAGAGCAACCAAGAAATTGGCACCCTACGGAAGTGTACTTCCTATCCACTTTGTCTCCCACCCAATCGGAGTCCGAATACCCTACAAGCTTGAAGTGTGCTCCTCTTGGATACCATAAGCCAAAGTTTGGGGTATGAGACAAATATCGAAAGATTCGCTTGACCGCCACAAAGTGTCTTTCCTTAGGTGCGGCTTGAAACCGTGCACAAATTCCCACACTCAACATGATATCCGGTCTAGATGCACAACGGTAAAGCAAGGAGTCAACCATGGAGCGATATACCTTTTGATCCACCACTTTACCATTGGGATCTAAGTCAAGTTGGCACTTGACGGGCATTGGAGTGGAAGTCCGCTTAACATAATTAAGCTTGAATCTCTTGAGCATATCTTGAGTGTATTTGGATTGGTTGATGAAGGTTCCTTCTCTCTGTTGCTTGACCTCGAACGCGAGAAAGAACTTCAACTCTCCCATCATGGACATCTTAAACTTGGAGGTCATGAGTGCGGCAAATTCCTCATTGAAAGCTTTGTTAGGGGAACCAAAGATAATATCATCAACATATAGTTGGCACACAAACAACTCCCCTTTGACCTTCTTGGTAAAAAGAGTGGGGTCGATTTTCCCAATTTCAAAACCGCGATCTTGCAACAACTCGGTAAGGTGGTCATACCACGCACGTGGGGCTTGCTTAAGTCCATAGAGTGCCTTATCGAGTTGGTACACATGATCGGGAAAATAGTTGCTTGACATACACCAACTCATTAATGGGACCATTAAGAAATGCACTCTTCACATCCATTTGTTGCAACTTAAAGTTATGATGAGAAGCATAAGCAATAAACATGCGAATGGATTCAAGGCGAGCAACGGCAGCAAAGGTTTCACCGTAGTCGATACCCTCGACTTGAGAGTAGCCTTGTGCTACTAACCGGGCCTTGTTGTGAATGATAATTCCATGAGCGTCTTGCTTGTTCTTGAATATCCACTTGGTTCCAATGACATTGTGGTTCCCCGATGACCTTGGCACCAATCTCCACACCTTGTTGTACTCGAAGTTGTTGAGTTCTTCATGCATGGCATTGAGCCAATCAGGATCTTCGAGCGCCTCATAGACCTTTTGGGGTTCAACACAAGAGACAAACACGTGATGTTCACAATAGTTTGCCAATTGTATACGAGTGCTTACCCCGTTTCGAATGCTTCCAAGCACATTTGTCATGAGATGGCCCTTGGTTGAGAGCTTGGAGGCGATCTTGGCGGCATGACGCTCCAATTCCTTCTCAGGGGTGAGTTGAGGAGCGGGCACCTGATGATCTTGGGCGCCATCTTCAGCTTGTTCTTGATCTTGAGCTTGCTCTTGATCTTGAACTTGCTCGAAGGAGATAACTTGACCTTGGGCATCACTTGGTGATTCAACACCATCTTGAGATTGATCTTGCCCTTGGTCTTGTTCATGATGTTGAGGGCCTTCACTTTGTTCTTCGGAAGCGTGTGGGCCTTGGGTTGGTGATGGCTCCACTTGAGTGGAGCATTGTCCTTCTCCTTCGGCCACAAGAGGTTCCTTAATGGGTAGGATAAAGCTAACTCCCATTCTTCTTATGGCTTGGGGAGGAATTTCATCACCTACATCACAAAATGCCACTTTGCTCCACTTGGGAGCCGTTATTCTCATCAAACTCCACGTTACAAGTCTCCTTAATGAGTCCCGTGGACTTATTGAGGACACGGTAATCATGAGAGTTGGTAGCATAACCAACAAATATGCCCTCATAAGCTCTAGCCTCAAATTTAGACAAATGAACACCTTTCTTGAGAACGAAACACTTACACCCGAACACCCAGAAGTACTTGAGGTTGGGCTTGTTACCGGTGAGTATCTCATAAGGAGTCTTTTTCAAGCCCTTGCGGAGGTAGAGCCGATTGGATGCATGACAAGCGGTGTTGATGCCTTCGGCCCAAAAGTTGTACGGAGACTTGAACTCCGCCATCATGGTCCTTGCTGCATCCATCAACGTCCGGTTCTTCCTCTCTGCTACACCATTTTGTTGAGGGGTGTATGGTGCAGAATATTGATGCTTGATCCCCTCATCACTAAGGAACTTATCCAAGGTGTAGTTCTTGAACTCGGTGCCATTATCGCTTCTTATTGTCAAGATATTTGCATTGTGTTGTCGTTGGGCTTCATTTGCAAAGTCAATGACAGTTTGTTGGGTCTCGCTCTTCCTCTTGAAGAAGTATACCCAAGTGTATCTTGAATAATCATCCACAATCACCAAGAAATACTTCCTATCCCCAAGAGTATCAAAGGATGGAGGCCCAAAGAGATCCAAGTGAAGGAGCTCCAAAGGCCTCTTCGAGTAGATGATAGTCGTGGGAGGGTGAGTCTTTTCATGAAGCTTTCCTTCAATACAAGCACCGCAAGCACGATCTTTAGCAAAACTAACATTTGTTAGTCCACAGACATGGTCCCCCTTGAGAAGACTTTGCAAAGATCTCATATTGACATGGGCTAAACGGCGATTCAAAGCCATCCCACGTCAACTTTAGCCATTAGGCATGTCGCGGTCTTAGTGGGTCGCTCCGAAAAGTTAATCACATAGAGACCGTTCTCGACATGCCCAACAAAGGCTACTTTAAGAGTCTTGCTCCACAAGAGGGCCACTGTATCAACATCAAAGAAAGTGGAAAAGCACATGAGTGAAAGTTGACGAACGGAAACTAAATTGTATGCAAGGGACTCAACAAGCATGACCTTCTCGATCGTGAGATCATGGGAAATGACAACCTTGCTACTACCTCTTGAGCACTGCGTTGGTTTTCCCCAAAGAGGAAGGGATGATGCAGCAAAGTAGCATAAGTATTTCCCTCAGTTTTTGAGAACCAAGGTATCAATCTAGTAGGAGGCTACGCGCAAGTCCCTCGTACCTGCACAAAACAAATAAATCCTCGCAACCAACGCGATAAGGGGTTGTCAATCCCTACACGGCCACTTACGAGAGTGAGATCTGATAGATATGATAAGATAATATTTTTGGTATTTTTGTGATAAAGATGCAAAGTAAAATAAAGACAAAGTAAAAAGCAAAGGAAATAACTAAGTAGTAGGAGATTAATATGATAAAGATAGACCCGGGGGCCATAGGTTTTACTAGTGGCTTCTCTCAAGAGCATAAGTACTCTATGGTGGGTGAACAAATTACTATTGAGCAATTGACAGAATTGAGCATAGTTATGAGAATATCTAGGTATGATCATGTATATAGGCATCACGTACGAGACAAGTAGACCGACTCCTGCCTGCATCTACTACTATTACTCCACTCATCGACCGCTATCCAGCATGCATCTAGAGTATTAAGTTAAAAATAGAGTAACGCCTTAAGCAAGATGACATGATGTAGAGGGATAAACTCATGCAATATGAGGAAAACCCCATCTTGTTATCCTTGATGGCAACAATACAATACGTGCCTTGCTGCCCCTACTGTCACTGGGAAAGGACACCGCAAGATTGAACCCAAAGCTAAGCACTTCTCCCATTGCAAGAAAGATCAATCTAGTAGGCCAAACCAAACTGATAATTCGAAGAGACTTGCAAAGATAACCAATGATACATAAAAGAATTCAGAGAAGATTCAAATATTGTTCATAGATAGACTTGATCATAAACCCAGAATTCACTGGTCTCAACAAACACACCGCAAAAAGAAGATTACATCGAATAGTTCTCCACAAGAGAGGGGGAGAACATTGTATTGAGATCCAAAAAGAGAGAAGAAGCCATCTAGCTAATAACTATGGACACGTAGGTCTGAGGTAAACTACTCACACTTCATCGGAGGGGCTATGGTGTTGATGTAGAAGCCCTCCGTGATCGATGCCCCCTCCGGCGGAGCTCCGGAACAGGCCCCAAGATGGGATCTCATGGATACAAAAAGTTGCGGTGGTGGAATTAGGTTTTTGGCTCTGTATATGATCGTTTGGGGGTACGTAGGTATATATAGGAGGAAGGAGTACGTCGGTGGAGCAACAGGGGGCCCACGAGGATGGAGGGTGCGCTTGGGGGGGGGGGGTAGGCGTGCCCCCCTACCTCGTGGCCTCCTCCTTTGTGTCTTGACATAGGGTCCAAGTCTCCCGGGTCTTGTTTGTTGAGAAAATCACGTTCCTGAAGGTTTCATTCCATTTGGACTCGTTTGATATTCCTGTTCTTCGAAACCCTAAAACAGGCAAAAAACAGCAATTCTGGGCTGGGCCTCCGGTTAATAGGTTAGTCCCAAAATAATATAAAAGTGGATAATAAAGCCCAATAATGTCCAAAACAGTAGATAATATAGCATGGAGCAATCAAAAATTATAGATACGTTGGAGACGTATCACTTGCCAAGCCCCAATACCTTGGAGGACGAGGCATCACCCCACTCGACATTGGTGGGCATAGATGGAATCTTGTGAACATCCACCACCAAGTCCTTGCTTCCGGTCATATGATTAGTGGCTCCACTATCTAGCAACCATGATCCCCCACCGGAAGAAAACACCTACAAGAGATAAATGCTTGGTTTTAGGTACACATTTTGTAATGGGTCCTTTGATGTTAGCAACAAGGGTCTTAGGAACCCAAATAGACCATTCAATGTACTTATAAGGAGAGCCAACAAATTTTGGCATAAACATGCCCATCACTAGCACGGCACAACACATAAGAAGGGTTAAAGTCGTCGGCTTTGTTGGGAAGGGAAGTTTTGCCCTTCTTGGCATCACCACCCTTCACGGTGTTCTTCTTCTTCTCCTTAGTAGCACCCTCTCCCTCCTTCACAAAGGTTTGCTTGAGAGGGGGAGGTCGTTTGACCTTGTCATTCTTCTTCTTGTTCTTGGACTTGGGTGCGTACCCAATCCCTTCCTTGGCCACAACTCCTTTTTGATTGCTCAAAAGGTCGTTGAGGTTTTTCTTGCCTTGTATGCAAGAAATAAGGCCTTTCTCAAGTTGCTTCTTCAACTTAGCATTCTCCTCAACAAGATGCACATGCTCACAACACGGGTTAGTAGAATTTGCATTATCAATTAGCATCATATGAGGAAATGTGGCTTTCTCCTTGGTTAGCTTTACTTGAAGTTGATCATGAGACTCTTTGAGGCTAGCATGAGCACCCTTCAAGACCTTGTGAGCCTTGTCAAGTAGGTGAAACTTCTCTTTGAGTCTAGAAAGATCAACCCCAAGCTTGGCCTTCTCAGAGTTTAGCACACGAGAAACAACAATAGCATGATCAAGATCTTTCTTTAACTTAGTGTGATCATCATTGTGTGACTACTAAAGAGCCAAACGAAGACCACACTCTTTCTCAAGAGCATTGGAAAGATCCGAAATCTCATCGGCATAGTCCCGACTATGCCCGTCCATCTTAGAGATGGTATCTTTGTGAGCCTCGATCATGTCATTGGCTTCACCAAGTTGTTCCAAGAGAGCAACGAAGTGCTTCTTGGATTTATCCTTGAGTTTACCCATAAAGGACTCAAACTCATTCTCCTCCACATTATATCCATCACGTTCATCAATGCAATCCGTCAACGAAGGATTATTAATGATGGTAGTTTTGATGTTAGGGATTACCTTGTTGGTGGCTTTGGCCATGAGGCACTTGGCGGTGATGCTCTCATTGGTTGAGTCAAAGAGTGACACTCGTGGAGTTGTCGTAATGGCAACGGAGGCCATGGCAACCGACTCACCATCCTCCTCATCATCATCCTCATTGTACTCTTCTTGTACCACCAACGCCTTGGGAGGAGTCTTCTTGGTGAAGTTGCTCTTGTTGGGGAAAGGCTTGGCTTTGTCCTTTCGGCTGAGCTTGCCACCATTGTCTTCCCTCTTCTCATAGGGGCACTCTGCAACAAAATGGCTCACATTGCCACAATTATAGCAAGTCCTCACACGTTGCTTGCCCTTCGTGCCACTTGAGTTGTTCTTGTTGAAGTTGCGTCTTGAGTTTTTCTTGCTCCAAAATTGCCTTGAAGCAAGAGCCATGTTTTCATGATAGGCATACTTTGTATCTTCGGGGTTGCTCTCCTCCTCTTCTTCTTCTTCGTCCTCTTCTTCCACACTAACCTTGGCCTTTAATGCAAGGTTGGGCTTCTTTGCTCTTTGAGAACGTAGCACCGCATTGTCGGCGGTCTTGTCCAAGATGCTCATGGCCACAAACTCATCCAACACTTCACTTGAGGACAAGGTGTGGAAGTCCGGCCTTTGACGAATGATGGAGGACATGGTCTTGTGGTAAGGCATCATTGCCTTGAGGAATTTGCACTTGATCCAATTGTCATCCGTGTCCTTGCTCCCATAATCTCGGAGTGAGACTGCGAGTTTGGTTACTCTCCGATAAAGCTCACGAGGTTCTTCATCTTCTTTCATTACAAACTCATCGGCTTCATCTTGCACCACTTCATAGTTGGAGCGTTGAATGCTTGCGCTTCCCTTGTAGAGGGAAACAACTAGATGCCATGCATCTTGGGCCATGGTGAAGGGCCGGAGATGAGGAAGATCTTCGGGTGGAATTGCATCTTGGTTGATGAAGAGAGCATTCTCGTTGAATTGATTATCCGCGACTTCTCTAGGAGTGAAGTTGCTTCGGTCATGCGGATAGAAACCTTCTTCAATGATTCTCCAAAGATTAGTATTCACATGATTTAAATGATGCTTAAAGTGATAGACCCAAGAATCAAAGTCCTCATTTTTCAGAATCTTAGGGGGAGGACCGACATGATTCAAATCAGTGGAAGGAATCGGTCCACCATAAACAAGTGGAGGATCCACATGGGCAAAGATGCCGGTGCCATTTTTACCACTAGATGTGACGCCCCAAGACCGGAGCTTCAGGTGCCTTCCATGTTTTCCGAGTTTCGTCGTGTGTTTTGTTTTGCTTGTGGCATTAATCATTGCATCATGTCTTCTTGCACCTCTTCTTCAAAAACTCAACTAAATAAAATGCATAGATCTTTGATCTATTTAAATTGAGGGAAGAGTGACTTCTCTTTATAACTTTATCCTCCTAATATTTAGGGAGCTATTATAGATATTCCATTAACTTGAAATCACCCATAACACAATTGCACTACTCTTCAACTCTTCTTTTATCCGACTCAGTGTCATTTATATTTCCTTATCATCTCTCTCGCAAGTCACACCCATGCATCATCACCTCTCACTTCCTTTTTCATGTCTTTGCAAGTGATTTTTTCCTCCTCCTTTAATGTTCATCTCTTGCCTTACACCTCTCTGCCAAGTTTCTTCCCATTTGAAGTTGTTTTGGTTAGGTTCAAAAATGCCTCAAGTTTGAATTATATTCAAACTTGTTTTATTTTTATACCTCTAAAAATGTCCAGGACAGTTTCATAAATTGTAGCACAATTTCAGGACCTTGGGATTATTTTTATATTTCCCAAATTCCTTCCATATGCCCCTGGCCTTTTTCATTTCATTTTCTATTTGAAGAAATTCAAATAGAGGATAAGAAGCAGAGCATTCTAGTAGCAGCAGAGGCCTCGGCCCAGCTCAAACCCCTGCGCCAGCTAGCCAACCTCCCACGCTGGCCCGGCCTCCCTGGCCCACTCTCTCCTAACCCTAGATGGCCCAAAGCCCAGCTCCTGCACCTCACCATATCTCCCCCTCGTTCCCTGCCGCCGCCAGCCATTTGCCGATCTGGATCGCCCCGATCGATCTCCCTCTCTCTCCCTCGTTTCCACCTTGTCGACAGGAGAGCGCACGCATCGCTAGGGAGAGACTCCCTCGATCCCCTCCTGCTTCGCCTCGCTCGACCCCAACACCCGCGCCGGTGACCTGCACTGCCCTGCACCAACTCCGTCTCTCTCTCCTCCCTTGCACCTCTACCAGCGCCAAGACTCCAGCACCACCGAGCCTCCCTGCATCCTGGACAAGACCGGCCGGCACCAGTTGCCGTCGCCCGCGGGCTCATCTGACCCGCGCGGCCATGGCGCCGCCGACCTCCATGGCTCGCCTGCACCCTGTCTCGTCCTCCTCGAGCCGGCAGGTCGATGCCCTGCCTCTCCACCGTTCACCTCCGGCGAGCAGACGCGCCATGGCCTTCCTCCTCCCACGCCCCTTGCTCCGGCCATGGCCATGGCACCCGCGCCGAGACCAGCGGGCAGCTTCCACGCTCGAGGCCTCCTCCTTGACCTCGCATCCCTCCTCTGCGCCTCCTGCCCGCCAGCAGGGCCTCGTCCCTACCTCCGGATGCGCCAAGCTCGTCGCCGTCCTCGCCCTGCGAGCTCACCACCGCGCCGCTGCCTCGCTGCAGCTGCTTCTTCGCTGTCCCTTTCTGCTGTCTCCCGCGTCCGGTCGCCGTCGGTGCCCACGACCAGAGTTGTGCCTCTGCTCGTGGATGCCGCTGCCAGTGTGCGCACCCTGCTGCTACTTCGTCGGCCGCCTCCCTTCATTGACCACCAAGAACCGAGGCGTATTTTTTTGCTTCGTTTGGATGCGTCAAGTTCCTCTACTAGCCGTGCATGCCTCGGGATTCGCCCAAGTTCCGACGATGCTTTTGTACAACTACGCCGCGGAGACCAAGACCGGCAAGTCCACACGGGAGCCCGGACGACTACTTCCACGATGATGCAAGTACAAGTACCCTCGACATGTTTTTCGCCAAGTACCGCGACATAAAGATCCCTCGGATCAGTCAAGTTCATCTACGAAAACATGTATGACCGTCATCGAACCCGCAAAGTACCTCTATGCACGGATATCGCCAAGTACCACGATACCGACGACATCCACTACTACTGTCGCCGAGGGTTTCGTCAAATTCAACTTCTTTGGCTACGAACGGTGATGACCCGAACATCAACGGACGTGTACGACCACCGTTGCCTGAAGAACCGCGGGTCGCAAGCGCCGGGAACAACTACTGTCGCCGTGGATCCGACAAGTTCGCAAGAAGGACAACTTCCCACTACGACCCGTGAACAACTACTTCCATAACGACCATGTACAACCATCGTCGCGAGAACGTATACTTCCTCTACTTTGCACCGAACCCGGGAACGCTCCGAGAATGCACCCCTTCGAAGGTATAACCGCCGAGACGATGACCCGTGGACCGAATGCATATGTTGTATGAAATGCTCGTGTTTGCTCCGTGTCGGAGTTGTTCGGTGCATGTTGCCCCTCTTTCGCCTTGCCACCGACATTTGGGAACCCGGTAATCGGGAGCACCCCACCATCCTTGCATGACACGCTCCCGTCACTTCCTTTTGCACCGGTATCCCCGTGGGCTACCGGATAAC
Organism: Triticum urartu; assembly: GCF_003073215.2. Taxonomy (NCBI): domain Eukaryota; kingdom Viridiplantae; phylum Streptophyta; class Magnoliopsida; order Poales; family Poaceae; genus Triticum; species Triticum urartu. The sequence goes on along the minus strand of NC_053023.1, from coordinate 134,221,599 downwards.
CGATATGTTGCCGTGGCATCATTTTCGTATTCGTCGCCGTGGCACCCCTTTCCTTTCCACCACGGTGACAAATGCTTCATAATGCTCTTGTCAATTTTTAATAAAAATGGCATAAACTTGCACATGTCATCCGCATCATGTTTATAACATTTAAATGGTTAAAATTGTTGTTTGCATTAAATTGCTAAATGCACATGAGGATTTACCGGAATTGTTGTTTGATGTTTCCGGCCTCATTTAAAATGCCTAACTGTGTATTTTACTCATGTTTCACCTCTTGCCATGTTTAACAACATTTAATATTGTTGGGTACATAAACGAGAGAGAACTAAATAATTGATGTGGTGTTCCGTCAATATGCAACTCGTTGCATATTGAGCTCCACTTAACTTGTAGTTTTGTTTGTGCCCTTTGCCATGCCATGCATTTTTAAACCGGACATGCATCATACTTGGTTGTGCATCATGCCATGTTGATGTGATGGTTGTTTACTATGTTGTTTGCTTCTTTCCGGTGTTGCTTCTTCGGGTTAGATCCGGTAACGTCGTGTTGTGAGGATTCATTCGACTCCGTCCGTTTGTCTTCTTCATGGACTCCTTCCTTGCGGGATTTCAGGTAAGATGACCATACCCTCGAAATCACTTCTATCTTTGCTTGCTAGATGCTTGCTCTTTTGCTATGCCTATGCTGCGATACCTACCACTTGCTTATCATGCCTCCCATATTGTTAAGCCAAGCCTCTAACCCACCTTGTCCTAGCAAACCGTTGTTTTCTATGTTACCGCTTTGCTCAGCCCCTCTTATATCGTTGTTAGTTGCAGGTGAAGATTGGAGTTTGTTCCTTGTTGGAACATGGATATTTTGTTGGGATATCACAATATCTCTTATTTAATTAATGCATCTATATACTTGGTAAAGGGTGGAAGGCTCGGCCTTATGCCTGGTGTTTTTGTTCCACTCTTGCCGCCCTAGTTTATGTCATATCGGTGTTATGTTCCCGAATTTTGCGTTCCTTACACGGTTGGGTTATAATGGGAACCCCTTGACAGTTCGCCTTGAATAAAACTCCTCCAGCAATGCCCAACATTGGTTTTACCATTCGCCACCTAGCCTTTTCTTTCCCTTGGGTAGGCCTGCCCAAGGGTCATCTTTATTTTAACCCCCCCGGGCCAGTGCTCCTCTGAGTGTTGGTCCAAACTAGAGCCCTGTGCAGCGCCCCCTCGGGGAAACTCGAGGTTTGGTTTTAGTTGTATGGAGCGCTCATCTGAGTGTGCCCTGAGAACGAGATATGTGCAGCTCCTATCGGGATTTGTCGGCACATTCGGGCGGTGTTGCTGGACTTGTTTTACCATTGTCGAGGATGTCTTGTAACCGGGATTCCGAGTCTGATCGGGTCTTCCCGCTAGAAGGAATATCCTTCGTTGACCGTGAGAGCTTGTGATGGGCTAAGTTGGGACACCCCTGCAGGGATTTGAACTTTCGATAGCCGTGCCCGCGGTTATGGGCAGATGGGAATTTGTTAACGTTCGGTTGTAGAAAACCTGAAGTTGACCTTAATTAAAATACATCAACCGCGTGTGTAACCGTGATGATCTCTTTCCGGCGGAGTCCGGGAAGTGAACACGATGTTGGAGTAATGCTTGACGTAGGTTGTTCTAGGATCACTTCTTGATCATAGTTGTTCGAGCATGCTTTTGCCTTCTCTTCTCGCTCTCATTTGCGTATGTTAGCCACCATATATGCTAGTCGCTTGTTGCAGCTCCACCTCATACCTTTTACCCTTCCTATAAGCTTAAATAGTCTTGATCGCGAGGGTGTGAAATTGCTGAGTCCCCATGACTCATAGATACTTCCAAAACCAGTTTGCAGGTGCCGATGTTACCGAGTAGGTGACGCAACCAAGCTCAAGGAGGAGCTCGATGAAGATCTTGTCCTTTATGTTGATCCGCTTCCAGTTGATCAGTAGTGGAGCCAAGTTGTGGTCGATCGGGGATCTGTGTAGCATTTGGGGTAGTCTTCTTTTATTTTGGTTCCGTAGTCGGACCTTGTGTGTATCTGGATGATGTAATGTTTTATTCATGTAATTGTGTGAAGTGGCGATTGTAAGCCAACTATGTATCTCTTTCCCTTATGTATTACATGGGTCGTGTGAAGATTACCTCACTTGCGACGTTGCTTTCAATGCGGTTATGCCTCTAAGCCGTGCTTTGACACGTGGGAGATATAGCCGCATCGAGGGCGTTACAAGTTGGTATCAGAGCCTTCCCCGACCTTAGGAGCCCCCTGCTTGACCGAATCGCTGGCGTTATTGAGTTTGGAAATGTTTTGAGTCATTTAGGAATTATATATATCGGAGAGTTAGGGCTTCTTTTTACTCCTCAGTCCCTTCATCGCTCTGGTGAGGCATCCTGACGTAGAGTTCTGACTCTTCTCTTCTCAAATTTTACAAAAAAAATTTAGGATCACACGGGTATCTTGGAATCGTTCCGATGATTTTGTGACGATAACATTGTGCTTGGTGCCTCCTGACATTTAGGGGTTGTGGCAGTGTCCCGGGGAGTTGAGCTCCGAGGTGTTGTCATCACAATTTTATCGTTGCAGTTCTGGAATACCTGAGTTTAGTTTCGCCGACATCGAAAATCTCTTTTATGCAGTTGTTGGTGAGATAACCTCGACGCCACCCAGTACTGGGGCGGGAGTTCTGGAGTATTGCCATAACTCGTATAACGGATGATTTTCAAAGGTTGAGGTAAACGATTTCCGAAGGTTTCTTGGTTATGTGTTGAAGGATGGATACAGCTGGATGTAGGATTTGTTAGTTTGGGTGAGATGTTATGCTTCCCCTGTATCCCCAACACCTGATTGCATAACCGGAAAGTTTCGGGAGTTTATAAGTGGGAATTCAAGTAGCTCTTAGGATATATTTCCGACAGATGTATGATATGAAATTGGGGTTCGACGTCTAGTGGTCCACCTATCCACGATTGGTTTTACAGTGGTCTCATTGTGTCTTAAAGAGTCCTTGGCTATGCCGACTCGGGGACGCTTCGTATGTCATGTGCACTGCCTTGTACATGATGGTGCTGTACGATCGAGCCCGTGTAGGCCCCACCACGAAAACTTCGGACGAAATCTCTATCATATGTTTGTTCCGGCTGATTCTGCAAGCCAATCATTGTTTTGTTTTGAGTTGTGGTATTCGAGTTGCTTCGAAGTCAAATGTTGATTCCATACCTTTTCCAAGTGGTGTTCTCATATTCCTATGTGAATACTAATCCTTCTCGATCATCGAGTTTGTCATTTCAATTTCTTTTCACCGGCGTGTTTCTCTTCAAGTGGATCCGATCATTTCAACAACCGCAAGATCAAGTATCAGTTCTTCTCAACAGTGTTTGTTTCATCCGTCTCCAAGTTGCCTTTGTTTTTTCCCGCCCACCCACCCCTTTTTCCTCAAGGACTCGGATTTCTTAATCAAGTATCCTTTTATTCATGAGAAGTCTCTCCATTCTTTTCTGTCAATGTTCTTATCCGGTGATGCTCATGAAGATACTAACGGAGCCTCAAGTTCATCATTATTCATTCTTTTTCTTCTCTGGTGGAACCAAGTCTAGCTTTGTTGACCATATATTTTCCTCGTTTCAAATGTTTCTCCATACCGGTGCACCTCATAATCATTCTTCTCTCGCTATTCAATTGTTCCGGAGTGCTCAAGATATCTCAGAAGGCTCGTCCTTTCATTCAAGATCTGTTCAACCTATTTCGAGGTTGTTATCTCATTCAAGCCATTTAACTCAACCGGTGCTTCGCTCTTCTAAATCATTCCAACGGTGTTTCTTTTGAGTGGGCCCTAACCCACAGGTTTTTTCCCAGGATCTTACCTGACTCTTCTTATTTTCCCGGAGTTTTTCAAATACATTTCAAAGTTTGACGTAAGAATGAATTAACATCAGTCAAATGTCTTTCTCCAAGATTTTCCAAATTCTTTTCATCGTTGGATCAACCTTTCCATTCTTCATTCCGGAGTGCCTCAACAATTCATGGTGGTGTTTCTCATCGTCATTCTCAACATTTGAAGACCGAAGAAGAGTATTACCTCTATATCTTATCCGTTCTCTCAGAGATTCATGGTTCTAATTCGAGGCCATCCTCTCATAACTGTTTTGATCGTGAGAATTCTTTTCACCCATCCGGAGCATTTCTTGAGTTGTTTTCCATTTCTTTCCTCCGAAGGCCATCTTTTCAAATATTATTCATTTCAGCTGGCAGCTCACATTCTCCAAATCTTACCGGTGCATCGATCAAATATCCTCTAATCACTTCTTGAGCTCTGCATTCTCATGTATCTAAATCCCCTCAAGCTTCTTCGTTCATTTTCTAATTCTTTTCGGTGTTTCTTTATATTTTTTCATTGTTCATTTTCAATTCTTACGGTGGTTCATTCAAGTTTCTCTTCTTCGGTTTATCATATCAATTTATTTGTTATTTCTATCCTACCGGTGGTTCGTTGAAGACATTCCCAAGTTTATGTTATATCTCTCTTAATTTTCTCTACGAGAATAAGTAATATGCCAAATCCGTTGATTGTCATCAATTTAATTGTTGAAGGATAAGCATAATGTAATTCTTATTCTTGTTTCATCGACTAAATTCAATTCCTTATTCCAGAGCCTCATCAAAATTCTAGGTTTCAATTGTTTCATCTTCTCTTCCCGCAATTCCAAGCTCTCTCAATTTTCTCGTCATGAAGATCCATCTAATCATTGCGAGGATTCACCTTGTGTTTTCAACTTCTCTTTCCTTTCGTTTGATCATTCTTTTATTACCGGAGTTCTTCATGGAGGCTGTACATGTTGGTTCATTAAGGATTTAATTCCCTCTCGAAGTGTTCATCAAGATTATTTTCAGAGGAGCTCAAGCATTCTTCATCTTGTAATCCGTAGTGCAATTCTTTCTTACGTATCATTAGAGGTGGTATTATGTCATTCTTGATAATTTGAGTTCATGTTCCATGATTCACATGTTGTTAAGAATGAGATATTTTAAACCCATCAATCTCGTCATTGGAGTTATCTGGGGTTATAGTTCACCTAAAGCCTTCCCTAAGGATTGTTGCTAATTATGGTGCTTATAAATGATCCAAGTTCTTCATTTATCCTCCCGGTGAGACAAGTTTTCTCGTCTCCTTGTTCATATCAATCCAATTCTGCTTCTCTTGAATGGCAGGTTGACACCTCATAATTTGATATGTATTCCATAAGACCATATCAAGATTATTCTTTCCGTTGTTGGTTTTTCCAACAACTCCGTTCGAACCTTCCCCAAGGATGCCTGTTCAGGCTCTTTTGTGGCAGAAATTGGCATCTTCTTCTCCATTCTCCTATTTCAATTATATATCCTCTATTCTTTTGTTCCGGAGGCATTATGATGTTGCTCTTTTCAACCCATCATCTCATTTTGTCAAGATCATGTTCTTTTCATGCCTATCCATTTAACCGGAGTGTTGTGCCCTTTTTCTCAAGTTATTTTCACTTTATCATTCCTTGTACATCTCGTTTTAACCGGAGTGCTTGCATGTACTTCTTGTACTTTGCAACCTTTCTCTTGTGTCTTTCAACCTACAGGGTTCTCGTGATGTTCCTTGTTCCTCTTTTCTAACGGAGGTTTTCAACTTTATTCATCTTCATTGTATTCTTGCTTTCAAATTTGTTCAACCTCTCAAGGTTCCTTGGTTTCACTCATTGGTCAAAGAAGCAACTTAGTTTTACCTCTTCTCTTTCTCTTCCGTTTTCCCTCCGGTGCCATTCTAGATCTCGGGACGAGATCCTCTCGTAGTGGTGGAGTGTTGTGACGCCCCAAGACCGGAGCTTCAGGTGCCTTCCATGTTTTCCGGGTTTCGTCGTGTGTTTTGTTTTGCTTGTGGCATTCATCATTGCATCATGTCTTCTTGGACCTCTTCTTCAAAAACTCAACTAAATAAAATGCATAGATCTTTGATCTATTTAAATTGAGGGAAGAGTGACTTCTCTTTATAACTTTATCCTCCTAATATTTAGGGAGCAATTATAGATATTCCATTAACTTGAAATCACCCATAACACAATTGCACTACTCTTCAACTCTTCTTTTATCCGACTCAATGTCATATATATTTCCTTGTCATCTCTCTCGCAAGTCACACCCATGCATCATCACCTCTCACTTCCTTATTTTTTTCATGTCTTTGCAAGTGATCTTTTCCTCCTCCTTTAATGTTCATCTCTTCCCTATAAATCTTGCCTCTTGCCTTACACCTCTCTGCCAAGTTTCTTCCCATTTGAAGTTGTTTTGGTTAGGTTCAAAAATGCCTCAAGTTTGAATTATATTCAAACTTGTTTTATTTTTCTACCTCTAAAAATGTCCAGGACAGTTTCATAAATTGTAGCACAATTTCAGGACCTTGGGATTATTTTTATATTTCCCAAATTCCTTCCATATGCCCCTGGCCTTTTTCATTTCATTTTCTATTTGAAGAAATTCAAATAGAGGATAAGAAGCAGGGCATTCCAGTAGCAGCAGAGGCCTCGGCCCAGCTCAAACCCCTGCGCCAGCTAGCCAACCTCCCACGCCGGCCCGGCCTCCCTGGCCCACTCTCTCCTAACCCTAGATGGCCCAAAACCCAGCTCCTGCACCTCGCCCTATCTCCCCCTCGTTCCCTGCCGCCGCCAGGCATTTGCTGATCCGGATCGCCCCGATCGATCACCCCCTCTCTCCCTCATTTCCACCTTGTCGACAGGAGAGCGCACGCATCGCAAGGGAGAGACTCCCTCGATCCCCTCCTGCTTCGCCTCGCTCGACCCCAACACCCGCGCCGGTGACCTGCCCTGCCCTGCACCAACTCCATCTCTCTCTCCTCCCTTGCACCTCTACCAGCGCCAAGACTCCAGCACCACTGAGCCTCCCTGCATCCTGGACAAGACCGGCCGGCACTAGTTGCCATCGCCCACGGGCTCATCTGACCCGCGCGGCCATGGCGCCGCCGACCTCCATGGCCCGCCTGCACCCCGTCTCGTCCTCCTCGAGCCGGCAGGTCGATGCCCTGCCTCTCCGCCGTTCGCCTCCGGCAAGCAGACGCGCCACGGCCTTCCTCCTCCCATGCCCCTTGCTCCGGCCATGGCCATGGCGCCCTCGCCAAGACCAGCGGGCAGCTTCCACGCCCGAGGCCTCCTCCTCGACCTCGCATCCCTCCTCTGCGCCTCCTGCCCGCCGGCAGGGCCTCGTCCCTACCTCCGGATGCGCCAAGCTCATCGCCATCCTCGCCCTGCGAGCTCACCACCGCGCCGCTGCCTCGCTGCAATTGCTTCTTCGCTGTCCCGTTCTGCTGCCTCCCGCGTCCGGTCGCCATTGGTGCCCACGACAAGAGTTGTGCCTCTGCTCGTGGATGCCGCTGCCAGTGTGCGCACCCTGCTGCTACTTCGTCGGCCGCCTCCCTTCGTTGACAACGAAGAACCAAGGCCTATTTTGTTGCTTCGTTTGGAAGCGTCAAGTTCCTCTACTAGCTGTGCATGCCTCGGTATTCGCCCAAGTTCTGACGATGCTTTTGTACAACTACGCTGCGGAGACCAAGACCGACAAGTCCACACGGGAGCCCGGACGACTACTTCCACGATGATGCGAGTACAAGTACCCTCGACGTGTTTTTCGCCAAGTACCGTGACACCAAGATCCCTCGGATCAGTCAAGTTCATCTACGAAAACATGTATGACCGTCGTTGAGGGAGTCCTGGATTAGGGGGTGTTCGGGTAGCCGGACTATACCTTCAGCCGGACTCCTGGACTATGAAGATACAAGATTGAAGACTTCGTCCCGTGTCCGGATGGGACTTTCCTTGGCGTGGAAGGCAAGCTTGGCGATGCGGATATTCAAGATCTCCTACCATTGTAACCGACTTTATGTAACCCTAACCCTATCCGGTGTCTATATAAACCGGAGGGTTGTAGTCCGTAGGCAATCAACTCCATACACAACAATCATACCATATGCTAGCTTCTAGGGTTTAGCCTCCTTGATCTCGTGGTAGATCTACTCTTGTACTACCCATATCATCAATATTAATCAAGCAGGAGTAGGGTATTACCTCCATCGAGAGGGCCCGAACCTGGGTAAAACAAAGTGTTCCCTGCCTCCTGTTACCATCCGGCCTAGACGCACAGTTTGGGACCCCCTACCCGAGATCCGCCGGTTTTGACACCGACATTGGTGCTTTCATTGAGAGTTCCTTTGTGTCGTCGCCTTTAGGCCCGATTGCTCCTTTGATCATCAACAACAATACGGTCCAGGGTGAGACTCTGCTCCCCGGACAGATCTTCATCTTCGGCGGCTTCGCTCTGCGGGCCGATTCGCTCGGCCACCTGGAGCAGATCGAAAGATACGCCCCTGGCCATCAGGTCAGGTTTGGAAGTTTAAACTACACGGCCGACATCCGTGGAGACTTGATCTTCGATCGATTCGAGCCACAGCCAAGCGCGCCGCACTATCTCGATGGGCATGATATAGCTCTGCCACCGAACAGCGCCTTGAAGGCCGCATACGCATCGGTTTCGACCATTGATTCGGAGCCTACTGCGCCAATCGAGGATCAGCGGTTGGACGCTGCCTCAGGGGCTGCGATCTCAGAGGCGATCGAGCCGAACTCCAGCCCCGCACTCCGCATGGCCCGTGACTCCGAGGATCCGGACTCCTCCCCGGACTCCGAACCCCCCGCGCCCTTGCCAATCGAATCCGATTGGGCGCCGATAATGGAGTTCACCGCCGCGGACATCTTTCAGCATTCTCCTTTTGGCGACATCCTGAACTCTCTTAAGTCTCTCTCTTTATCAGGAGAGCCCTGGCCGGACTACGGTCAGCGAGGGTGGGATACGGACGATAAGGAAATTCAAGGCCCACCCACCACCCACTTTGTAGCCACTGTCGACGATCTAACCGACATGCTTGACTTCAGCTCCGAAGACATCGACAGCATGGACGACGATGTAGGAGACGAACAAGAACCAGCACCTGTAGGGCGCTGGAAGGCCACCTCGTCATATGACATATATATGGTGGATACTCCAAAAAATGGAGATGGCGATGGAACAGTGGGGGATGACGCCCCCAAGAAACAGCCGAAGCGCCGGCGTCAGCGGCGCCGCTCTAAATCCCGCCAAAGCAAAAACGGTGATTCCGCCACGGGAGATAATACTACCCCGGATAATGCCGAAGAACACCCACCTCAGCAAGATTCGGCACAGGAAGATGGAGAAGCCAGCCCTCATGAGAGAGCGGCAGACCAAGAGGTCGAGGATGATAACTATACGCCTCCCTCCGAAGACGAGGCAAGCCTCGATGACGACGAATTCGTCATACCATCAGACCCTGCCGAACAAGAGCGTTTTAAACGCAGGCTTTTAGCGACGGCAAGCAGCCTCAAGAAAAAGCAGCAACAGCTTAAAGCTGCCCAAGATTTGCTAGCTGACAGATGGACTGAAATCCTTACGGCCGAAGAGTATGAACTCGAACGCCCCTCCAAGAGTTACCCGAAGCGCAGGCCGCTACCCCGATCAGAGGAGGAAGCACCTACATCACCAACGCATGACATGGTAGACCGGCCACCTCGCGGCCGCGACAGAGAGGCCTCTCGGCCCTCCACCCAAGCCATGCCCCGACGCCGCTCAACTAAGGCACGGGAAAATGTGCCTGACCTGCGAGACATACTGGACGATAAGGCAAGACAAACAAGATCGATCTACGGATCGCACAGGCGCCCTACGGCATGTGACAATGACCTTCACTCCGGATACAACAAATCCGGCCGAGCCGAACACAACATACATAGCTCTTCCGAGCTGCGTCGTGATATAGCCCAGTACAAAGGCGCCGCACACCCGCTATGCTTCACGAATGAAGTAATGGATCATAAAATCCCAGAGGGTTTCAAACCTGTAAACATCAAATCGTACGATGGCACAACAGACCCGGCGGTATGGATCGAGGAATATCTCCTTCACATCCACATGGCATGCGGCGATGATCTACACGCCATCAAATACCTCCCGCTCAAACTTAAAGGACCGGCCCGGCATTGGCTTAACAGCTTGCCAGCAGACTCAATCGGCTCTTGGGAGGACCTAGAAGCAGCATTCCTCGACAACTTCCAGGGCACTTACGTGCGACCGCCGGATGCCGACGACTTAAGCCACATAATTCAGCAGCCAGAAGAATCGGCCAGACAATTCTGGACACGGTTCCTAACAAAGAAAAACCAAATAGTCGACTATCCGGACGCAAAGGCCCTAGCAGCCTTCAAGCATAACATCCGCGACGAGTGGCTTGCCCGGCACCTGGGACAGGAAATGCCGAAATCCATGGCAGCCCTCACGACACTCATGACCCGCTTTTGCGCGGGAGAAGACAGCTGGCTAGCCCGCAGTAACAACTTATCAAGGAACCCTGGTAATTCGGATACCAAGGACAAAAGTGGCAGGACACGTCGGAATAAAAAAAACGCTGCGTTAACAGCGACAGCAATGAAGACACGGCAGTCAATGCCGGATTCAAAGGCTATAAATCCGGTCAGCGGAAAAAGCCATTCAAAAAGAATACTCAGGGCCCGTCCAGTTTGGACCGAATACTCGATCGCTTGTGCCAAATACATGGCACCCCCGAAAGGCCAGCCAATCACACTAACAAGGATTGTTGGGTGTTCAAGCAGGCAGGCAAGTTAAGGGCCGAAAACAAAGACAAGGGGCTGCACAGCGACGACGAAGAGCCCAAGCCGCCGAACAACAATGGACAGAAGGGCTTTCCCCCACAAGTGCGGACGGTGAACATGATATACGCAACCCACATTCCCAAGCGGGAGCGGAAGCGTGCGCTACGGGACGTATACGCGATAGAGCCAGTCGCCCCAAAGTTCAACCCATGGTCCTCCTGCCCGATCACTTTTGATCGAAGGGATCATCCCACTAGCATCCGTCATGGCGGCTTCGCCGCATTGGTTCTCGATCCAATCATCGACGGATTTCATCTCACAAGAGTCCTCATGGACGGCGGCAGTAGCCTGAACCTGCTTTATCAGGATACAGTGCGGAAAATGGGCATAGATCCCTCAAGGATTAAGCCCACAAGAACGACCTTTAAAGGCGTTATACCAGGTGTAGAAGCCAACTGTACAGGCTCAGTAACACTTGACGTGGTCTTCGGATTCCCGGACAATTTCCTAAGCGAAGAGTTAATCTTCGATATAGTCCTGTTTCGCAGTGGCTATCACGCCCTGCTCAGACGAACCGCATTTGCAAAGTTTAATGCGGTGCCGCACTACGCATATCTCAAGCTCAAGATGCCAGGCCCTCGAGGAGTAATTACGGTCAACGGAAACACCGAACGCTCCCTCCATACGGATGAGCATACGGCGGCTCTCGCAGTGGAGGTACGAAGTAGCCTTCTCAGGCAATTCTCCAGTCCGGCCATTAAAAAGCCAGACACTGCCAAGCGCGCCCGGAGTAACCCACAGCAGGACCGCCTGGCACACTCTGAGCAAGCGTAGCAATGCGGCCCCAACCCCAGTTATCGCGACATAGCGAAACTAGTACCTCGCGTACATAACTACGCCCTTGAAATACCATGGGCACAGGGGAAGGGGCACAATAACGGCACGCCTAGAATACGGCTTAAAACGTACTAGGGGCTGCCAGATTCTCTTTTTAATTTTTTCTTACCTTCAGGACTCCATACTTCGGACGACCTGTTCGGCAATTCGACTCCCGCACAAACGATGCAAGATCCAGGGAGGCAGACAAGCCATGCCGCACTATGGAAATCCCAGGTGGTCTCTGTTACGAGCGGTATACCTGTTTTAAATACAATTCCGCGGCCTGCCTCCGACCAGGACATACTGAATAGTCCAATATCTTTTGCTTACCGCACTATTTGTATCGTTCGGCTTTGATAAATAGCCTTTATATAAACAATGCATAGCTTTTGTCTACTTTCTGCATTACTCTCTTTTATATATGTTCATTAATGACATGTTGCACCCGTACACTGTGGTACGGCAAGTACGCCAGGGCTCCAGTACCCTTTAATATGGTGTGAGAAGTCCGTACACTTTCACAAGTGCGGCACCCCAAACTTATAGCACTATATGCATCGGCTCCGAATCATGATTTGGGTCAATAGTTGGGTTTGCCCGGCTCCTATGTTTTGGTGCCTTACGTTCCGCTCTATCGGCTAAGGTAGCACTAGGAAAACCACTGCGATTGTGCCCCGGTTGAGCTAGGTTAAGCACCTCAGTGGAGAAAGCTAAAACTGACTGTCATGATGAGGCGAGAGACCGGTCGCTGTTCGAGAGGTTTTTCGAGTCCCTAAAGACTTATGCCGCTTCGAACGAGGAGCCGGATTTGTCCGGCCAAGGCGTGGATAGCGCCCCGAACTCGGTCTTCCGAACTAGGGGCTTCGCGGAAATTTAAAATTATGAAGTTCTATGGCTAAGTGAGAGTGTTCAAGCATTATAGTCCGATTGCCTGGTTCGTCGTGCTGAGCGCCTCCCTCGAAGGACCCAACCATGGGAAAAAGAGCGCTCATGTTTATCACCGAACACCCCAGCACTAGTGGCATGGGGGCAGAAGCCGACGACTGGCCATCTCTCAATTTTTGATAAACGGCCGCACAGAAAATAATATTTTAAATTCAATAAGCATTGCTTAGCGCATATGAACAAGTTTTCAGCGCACAGGATAAAAACGAGCGAGTTTATTCAAAAATTACATCCTTGGTACATTCATCCGCCACAAGGCGGGCACCTGCAAGAACATCCTTGTAATAGTTCTCGGGCTTGCGATGCTCCTTCCCCGGCGGCGGCCCGTCCCTCACAAGCTTTTCACCATCTAGCTTACCCAAGTGCACCTTTGCACGGGCAAGGGCCCTACGAGCACCTTCGATGCAGACGGAGCGCTTGATGACCTCGAGCCTTGGACAGGCCTCCACCAGCCGCCGCACCAGCCCGAAGTAGCTCCCAGGCAGGGCCTCTCCGGGCCACAACCAAACTATGAAGCCTTTCATGGCCTGTTCGGACGCCTTGTGGAGCTCGACCAGCTGTTTCAGCTGGTCGCTCAAGGGCACAGGGTGTCCGGCCTCAGCATACTGAGACCAGAACACCTTCTCTGCCGAGCTGCCCTCTTCATCTCGGTAGAATGCGGCGGCGTCGGATACGCTGCAGGGAAGATCGACGAATGCCCCTGGAGAACTCCGGATTCGGGTAAGTAACAGGTAGTTTACTTTTATATTTCTGCTTTGCATAAAGAATGCCTTACCCGCTGCCATCTTCTTCATATCCTCCAACTCTTGGAGGGCCTTTTGGGCTTCGGCCTTGGCAGACTTGGCAGTCTCATGGGTCGCCGCAAGCTCGGACGCTTGGGTCTTTGACTCAAGCTCCAAACTCTCATGTTTTTTCATGAGAGCCTGAAGCTCTTGCTGCACCTCACCGACCTGAGCCCCAAGTTTCTCTCGCTCGGTGCGCTCCGTGGCCGTTTTCTTTTCGGCCTCGGACAGCGCCTGCTTGAGGGTCACCACCTCAGTCGTGGCCCCTATAATAAGCAGTGCAATCCTGTTATTTTTTGCAATCGCGCCTCTCTATAGGCACTTTTTATGTAAGGTATTTTCTTACCTTCTTTCTCCTCGAGCTGCCGTTTGGCAAGGCCGAGCTATTGCTCGGTCCGCTCAAGGCCCTGTTTCAGGGCACCCACCTCCACGGTCAGTGCGGCGGTGGCTAGCAGCGAAGCCTGCATACGCATATTGACTCTTTTTGTTAGACTCCTGCGAAATTTAATAGATCCTCTATTCAGCTTTTCTTTCCGAGCGCCAAACAGAGCATCAGGGGCTACTGTCTATGCGGTTATATTTTTACATTTTTTACTTACCTCGAAGCCTGTTAGGAGGCTAGCGCAAGCTTTAGTCAGTCCGCTCTTGGCGGACTGAACCTTCTGGATCACCGTACTCATAATAGTATGGTGCTCCTCGTCGATGGAGGCGCCGTCAAGCACCTCCAGCGGATTGTCCGGCACCTCTGGTTGGACGGAGGCTGTCGGCTCAGAAGGCTTGCTCCTCTTAGAAGGAGTTTGCCTACCGCAGTCCGGAACTGTTGAAGATTCTGGCGCGGTGTCCGGCATAAAGCCGGACTTGGAGCCCTGGGGGGTCTTGTCCCCTTTACTCCTGGAGTCCGGGAGGTCGCCTTGCGGCTCCTCCAGGACCACCTCCTCCTGCCCCGGAGCTCGTTGCGACGCCACTTTGGCGTCGTCCGCAGTGTGGGGGGAGACAGCGGGCGGAACTGAGTTCACGTCCGATGAATCCAGGGAGCCGCTCGACGACTCGTTGAGTTCGGCCCGGGGCGGGCTGCATGATTATATTCGACATTAGGGAAAGTTGTGCAACAAAAGGAATATCATGAGTTACTCTGGTATCCGAACACTTACGATTTCGCCGGACGCCTGGCCCTGTCTGGCCACTCCTCTTCGTACTCGTCGGCGTCGGGGGCGTAGTCCGGCGGAGGGGTTTTCCTCTTCTTGGACCCTTCGCCCCCCCCTACTGGGGCAGCCTTCCTCTTCTTTCCTCCCCCCGCTGGAGGGGGAGAGGTTTCTTCTTCCTCCTCCTCGTTTCCATGGGAGGAGTGCGTCTTGGACTCATCGGACGACGAATCCGACACCACCACATTACGGGCACTCTTTCGAGTCCCCGTGGCCTTCTTCTTCTTGGCCTTCTTCTCCGGCACCACATACGGCGCCGGAACCAGCAGCTTCGCTAGTAGAGCTGGGGCTGGGTCTTCGGGCAGCGGAGCCGGACAGTTAATCGGTCCGGATATCGCCCGCCAAGCCTGTCAAAGGTAAGGGAGTTTAGATCCCGCATAGAGTCAAACTATGAAAAAACTTAACATCTTGTAAAATGTGAAAATAGCTTACCTCGCTAGCGTGACGCTGCGAGCTGTATCCGCGGTCCTTGGAAGCGGATGTGGGAGCCTCGGCGCCTTTGGTTAGCACCTTCCAGACGTCTTCATACGTCGTGTCGAAGAGCCTGTTAAGGGTTTGGTGCTGCGCCGGGACGAACTCCCACAGATTAAAATCCCGTTGTTGGCACAGGAGGATCCGGCGGACGAGCATAACCTGGATTACATTAATGAGCCGGATTGGCTTGTTCACCAGGGACTGGATGCATGTTTGCAATCCGGTCACCTCTTTTTCATCACCCCAGGATAGGCCCGTCTCTTTCCAGGACATAAGCCGCGTGGGGGGTCCGGAGCGGAACTCGGGGGCTGCGATCCATTTCGGATCACGCGGCTCGGTGATGTAAAACCACCATGATTGCCACCCCTTCAGGGTCTCCACAAAGGAGCCCTCGAGCCATAGGACATTGGCCATCTTGCCCGCCATGGCTCCTCCGCACTCCGCCTGGCTGCCGCACACCACCTTGGGCTTGACGTTGAAGGTCTTGAGCCAGAGGCCGAAATGAGGGCGGACACGGAGGAAAGCCTCGCACACGACGATAAACGCCGAGATGTTGAGGATGAAGTTCGGGGCCAGATCGTGGAAATCCAGGCCGTAGTAGAACATGAGCCCCCGGACAAATGGGTGGAGTGGAAAACCCAGTCCGCGGAGGAAGTGGGGAAGGAATACTACCCTCTCATGGGGCCTTGGGGTGGGGAGAAGCTGCCCCTCCTCGGGAAGCCGGTGCGCGATGTCTTCGGACAAGTATCCGGCCTTCCTTAGCCTTTTGACATGGCCCTCCGTGACGGAGGAAACCATCCACTTGCCTCCCGCTCCGGACATTGCTGGAGAAGGTTGAGGTTGGGAAGTGCGTGCTTGGGCGCTGGAGCTCGAGTGCGCAGGAGATGGATAGGCAAAGGAGGAAGAAGGCGTAGGTAAAAAGGTGGATCCTTATCCCCTTATATGGGCGGATGCAGTTGTGCGTCCCCACCAGCCTAGTAAAACTCGCTTGCCTCCCAAGCGCCGTGATAAATGGCGCGGTTAGGGTTACCCACGTCCGTATTGATGAGAATCCCATAAGGGGGGTACACGATCTCTGCTTTGACAAGACGTGCCAAGGAAACTGCCTCGCAAAACATGCTGAGGTGGAAAAGTAAAAACGATTCGAGTAAAGGACTTGGCTGTAGTGTGATGGCGCACTGCAGAATACGTCAGCAGATTTGATTTGTGTTAATATTATTCTCTCTATGGCGATATGTGGAAGCTTATTTTGCAGAGCCGAACACTACTATTGGTGTTTACAATCTTCTATGAAGGACTTGGAGGAGGAACCCGCCTTGCAATGCCGAAGACAATTTGCACGCCGGACTCGTCGTCATTGAAGCCTGGTTCAGGGGCTACTGAGGGAGTCCTGGATTAGGGGGTGTTCGGGTAGCCGGACTATACCTTCAGCCGGACTCCTGGACTATGAAGATACAAGATTGAAGACTTCGTCCCGTGTCCGGATGGGACTTTCCTTGGCGTGGAAGGCAATCTTGGCGATGCGGATATTCAAGATCTCCTACCATTGTAACCGACTTTATGTAACCCTAACCCTATCCTGTGTCTATATAAACCGGAGGGTTGTAGTCCGTAGGCAATCAACTCCATACACAACAATCATACCATAGGCTAGCTTCTAGGGTTTAGCCTCCTTGATCTCGTGGTAGATCTACTCTTGTACTACCCATATCATCAATATTAATCAAGCAGGAGTAGGGTATTACCTCCATCGAGAGGGCCCGAACCTGGGTAAAACAACGTGTTCCCTACCTCCTGTTACCATCCAGCCTAGACGCACAGTTCGGGACCCCCTACCCGAGATCCGCCGGTTTTGACACCGACAGTCGTCGAAACCGCAAAGTACCTCTACGCATGGATATCGCCAAGTACCACGATACCGACGACATCCACTACTACTGTTGCCGAGGGTTTCGTCAAGTTTAACTTCTTTGGCTATGAACGGTGATGACCCGAACATCTATGGACGTGTACGACCACCGTTGCCCGAAGAACCGCGGGTCGCAAGCGCCAGGAACAACTACCGTCGCCGTGGATCCGACAAGTTCGCAAGAAGGACAACTTCCCACTACGACCCGTGAACAACTACTTCCACGACGACCGTGTACAACCACCGTCGCGAGAACGTATACTTCCTCTACTTTGCATCGAACCCGGGAACGCTCCGAGAATGCACCCCTTCGAAGGTATAACCACCGAGACGATGACCCGTGGACCGAATGCATATGTTGTATGAAATGCTCGTGTTTGCTCCGTGTCGGAGTTGTTCGGTGCACGTTGACCCTCTTTCTCCTTGCCACCGACATGTGGGAACCCGGTAATCGGGAGCACCCCACCATCCTTGCATGACACGCTCCCGTCACTTCCTTTTGCACCGGTATCCCCGTGGGCTACCGGATAACCGATATGTTGCCGTGGCATCATTTTCGTATTCGTCGCCATGGCACCCCGTTCCTTTCCACCACGGTGACAAATGCTTCATAATGCTCTTGTCAATTTTTAATAAAAATGGCATAAACTTGCACATGTCATCCACATCATGTTTATAACATTTAAATGCGTAAAATTGTTGTTTGCATTAAATTGCTAAATGCACATGAGGATTTACCGGAATTGTTGTTTGATGTTTCCGGCCTCATTTAAAATGCCTAACTGTGTATTTTACTCATGTTTCACCTCTTGCCATGTTTAACAACATTTAATATTGTTGGGTACATAAACGAGAGAGAACTAAATAATTGATGTGGTGTTCCGTCAATATGCAACTCGTTGCATATTGAGCTCCACTTAACTTGTAGTTTTGTTTGTGCCCTTTCCCATGCCATGCATTTTAAACCGGACATGCATCATACTTGGTTGTGCATCATGCCATGTTGATGTGATGGTTGTTTACTATGTTGTTTGCTTCTTTCCGGTGTTGCTTCTTCGGGTTAGATCCGGTAACGTCGTGTTGTGAGGATTCGTTCGACTCCGTCCATTTGTCTTCTTCATGGACTCCTTCTTCCTTGTGGGATTTCAGGCAAGATGACCATACCCTTGAAATCACTTCTATCTTTGCTTGCTAGTTGCTCACTCTTTTGCTATGCCTATGCTGCGATACCTACCACTTGCTTATCATGCCTCCCATATTGTTAAGCCAAGCCTCTAACCCACCTTGTCCTAGCAAACCGTTGTTTGGCTATGTTACCGCTTTGCTCAGCCCCTCTTATAGCGTTGTTAGTTGCAGGTGAAGATTGGAGTTTGTTCCTTGTTGGAACATGGATATTTTGTTGGGATATCACAATATCTCTTATTTAATTAATGCATCTATATACTTGGTAAAGGGTGGAAGCCTCAGCCTTATGCCTGGTGTTTTTGTTCCACTCTTGCCGCCCTAGTTTCCGTCATATCAGTGTTATGTTCCCGGATTTTGTGTTCCTTACGCGGTTGGGTTATAATGGGAACCCCTTGACAGTTCGCCTTGAATAAAACTCCTCCAGCAATGCCCAACATTGGTTTTACCATTCGCCACCTAGCCTTTTCTTTCCCTTGGGTAGGCCTGCCCAAGGGTCATCTTTATTTTAACCCCCCCGGGCCAGTGCTCCTCTGAGTGTTGGTCCAAACTAGAGCCCTGTGCAGCGCCCCCTCGGGGAAACTTGAGGTTTGGTTTTAGTTGTATGGAGCGCTCATCTGAGTGTGCCCTGAGAACGAGATATGTGCAGCTCCTATCGGGATTTGTCGGCACATTCGGGCGGTGTTGCTGGACTTGTTTTACTATTGTCGAGGATGTCTTGTAACCGGGATTCCGAGTCTGATCGGGTCTTCCCGCTAGAAGGAATATCCTTCGTTGACCGTGAGAGTTTGTGATGGGCTAAGTTGGGACACCCCTGCAGGGATTTGAACTTTCAAAAGCCGTGCCCGCGGTTATGGGCAGATGGGAATTTGTTAACGTCCGGTTGTAGAAAACCTGAAGTTGACCTTAATTAAAATACATCAACCGCGTGTGTAACCGTGATGGTCTCTTTCCGGCGGAGTCTGGGAAGTGAACACGGTGTTGGAGTAATGCTTGACGTAGGTTGTTCTAGGATCACTTCTTGATCATAGTTGTTCGACCGTGCTTTTGCCTTCTCTTCTCGCTCTCATTTGCGTATGTTAGCCACCATATATGCTAGTCGCTTGCTGCAGCTCCACCTCATACCTTTTACCCTTCCTATAAGCTTAAATAGTCTTGATCGCGAGGGTGTGAAATTGCTGAGTCCCCGTGACTCACAGATACTTCCAAAACCAGTTTGCAGGTGCCGATGTTACCGAGCAGGTGACGCAACCAAGCTCAAGGAGGAGCTCGATGAAGATCTTGTCCTTTATGTTGATCCGCTTCCAGTTGATCAGTAGTGGAGCCTAGTTGGGGTCGATCAGGGATCTGTGTAGCATTTGGGGTAGTCTTCTTTTATTTTGGTTCCGTAGTCGGACCTTGTGTGTATCTGGATGATGTAATGTTTTATTCATGTAATTGTGTGAAGTGGCGATTGTAAGCCAACTATGTATCTCTTTTCCTTATGTATTACATGGGTCGTGTGAAGATTACCTCACTTGCGGCATTGCTTTCAATGCGGTTATGCCTCTAAGTCGTGCTTCGACACGTGGGAGATATAGCCGCATCGAGGGCGTTACACTAGAAGAAGGAGCCTTTTCACTAGTAGCTTCCCCCTTGTCGGAGTTAGCATGTGTCACCTTGTCAGTGGGATCACCCACTTTCAACGGTACGGTGGATAGTTTAAGCCCTTCTATGAATTTGTTAAACATGCTTTCAACCTCGGTCGTCATGGAGGTTTTCAATGTGTCCAAATCCACATTGAATTCCTCACGAGAGACCGCGGTTCCCCCATCGCCCGTAGACGAAATTGGATTCACTCCGGAGTGCTCCTCCACACCGTCTACGGTGTCAACCATACTCTTCGGATGGCAAAGTCCTTAGTAAAGAGACGAGGCTCTGATACCAATTGAAAGGATTGATGTAGTTGACTAGAGGGGGTGAATAAGAAACTAACAATTTTAGATTTTCTTTACCAATTTAAACTTTGCATCAAAGTAGGTTGTCTAGATATGCAACTAGGTGAGCAACCTATATGATGCAACAACAATAAGTACACAAGCAAGCAAGGGAAACAACACAAAAGCTTGCACAAGTAAAGGCACGAGATAACCAAGAGTGGAGCCGGTGAAGACGAGGATGTGTTAACAAAGTTCCTTCCTTTTGAGGGGAAGTACGTCTCCATTGGAGCGGTGTGGAGGCACAATGCTCCCCAAGAAGCCACTAGGGCCACCGTATTCTCCTCACGCCCTCACACAATGCAAGATGCCGTGATTCCACTATTGGTGCCCTTGGAGGCGGCGACCGGACCTTTACAAACAAGGTTGGGGCTCTCTCCACAACCGAATTGGAGTCTCCCAACGAAACCACGGAGCTTCACCATAATGGAATACGGCTCCGAGGTGACCTCAATTGTCTAGGGTGCTCAAACACCCAAGAGTAACAAGATCCGCAAGGGATGAGTGGGGGGGATCAAATTTCTCTTGGTGGAAGTGTAGATCTGGGCCTTCTCAACCAATTCCTAGACAATCAACAAGTTCGATTGGCTAGGGAGAGAGATCGGGTGAAAATGAGCTTTGGAGTAACAATGGAGCTTGGGGGAAACGAGGTCAGTCAACTTAGAGAAGAAGGCCTCCTTTTATAAGGGGGGAGACAAGCCAACCGTTACCCCCGCTCAGCCCCGCACAGGGCGGTACTACCGTTGTGGCCAGCGGTACTACCATTCCACCTCGCGGTACTGCCGCGCAGTGAGAAGTGAGCGAGAAGCAGAGCAGGACCTGGACCCAGGGCGGTACTACCGCCTATGAGCGGTACTACCGCTTCTACTATCGCAGCTAGTGCCGCAAAACCCGACACGAGAGGAGAACCCTCGAATCGAGGCGGTAGGAGCACGGAGCCGCAGCGGTACTACGACTGAGAGCTCCAAGCGGTACTACCATTGTGGAGCGGTACTAACGCTTTGTAGCTCTTGAGTGGTACTACCGCTGGGGTTTGCGGTACTACCGCTGGGACCAGATCTCAGGGAGAGGACCACAAGGGAGCCTTCAACGAAGGGGAAAAACTCAGAGGGTGCAAAGGGGATGTGTACGTGTTGATTCCACCTAGCCTAACCAATGCGGATCCCCTCTTGATAGTACGGTGACTCTTACGACACAAGACCACCAAAACTGAATCGAAAGGGCTACACCGTCTTCGCTTCAAACTCTGAGGGGAGGGAATCGTCTCGCCAAAGGATGAATCTCTGAAATACTCAACGCACATGATTAGTCCGCAAATATGTTGTCATCAATCACCAAAACTACTTAGAGAGAAACATGCCTTAATACCGGAGCTGGAGTCGACGGAGCCGTAATTGGAGTCGTTAGACAAAAGCCCAATCACTTCCGGTCCGTGCTCCCCCCACCCACCAGACGGTCTGCCCTCGTTGATAGCCCCCTTCTTGTACATCTCGAGTCACCCGAGCTCCTCGATGACGAGCTCCAGATGCATCCGGTGAAGCTCACCCATGCATTCCTCATCAGCGCGTGTCGCCTCGATCCGCCTAAATGCCTCCCATTTCACCCTCACCTCACGGCGAGAGACCAGTCGGGGGTTGATGTAGACGACTGACGGGACCTTGTGTATTCACGTCATAGAGGCTCACCGCCTTAACGTCGTGCACCCTCGCCGCCAGCTCCACTGACTGGAAGGGGCTAAGCCAATACAGTCGGTCGGCGCCACTGTCTTTTATTTCGGAAACCCATGTCCCTCGCGACCGCTACATGTCGCCGTGCTTTCTATTCGGCGGTGGGGGCGGCGACAGGTTGGTGGTGAAGGAGCGGGAGGGGGTGCCTCATTCTCCGACGGCTAGATCCCGCCATTTTGGGGCGCCGCCGACCGATTGGAAGCATCAAGGAGGGTGTGGGGGTGGCCGCGGCATGGGCATGAGGGCCGGCGGGGAGGGGTGGATTTGGGTTACACCGGAGTGGATGTGACGCGAGTGAGGGAGGGGCGGCGCGGGGAAGGGAATTTTTTTTCTGAGAAATGGTGTCAGTTGATTAAGTATAAGCGGCCGCCAACACGAGGAGTAAAAATTTGGAGGGACTAAAGCGGATAAGGGATCGGTTAGGTCCGATTTAACCCCTCAAAACCAAATTTTTACTCCTATAGACCAGTTCTGCGGGATCGGCTAGAGATGTCCTAAGAACGCATACACGCACATTCTATCTTTATGAATACCAACGAAAGACTGGGTCGGTGGATCTTGCAAATAGTGTAGTCAACACATGCATCTCCTTGTGGACGGATACATTGTTTACTGCTGAAAGTTAAATTCTAAAATAAAATCAGGAAAGTGCGAGAAAGCGGTAATAAGCACACATCTACTGCTACAAAGCATATGCCAGTGGGTGAGTGGGCCCGCCCTCCGTAGATGCGTCTCCAAAGTGACGATGTTTTTTTTTTAAGATTGATCGATCAGGTATTCAGGTATTTTATTTGGTCTTCCGTCTTCATTTTTTCTTTTGAAACTATCGTCTTCAGTCTTGAGTCTTGACGTATGTGAAGTGACCGTGTAGATGTGAGATATATTTATTTGCATGGCCGGCAACGGCGGACTAGTGACGGCCTGAGCCGACCACGTCGGGTGTGAGGTCGCCCACGCGCTGGCGGCGGTGCGGCGCCGGCAGATTAGCGCGCCGGCCAGACGGCTGGGTTGCCCGGTCCAGCCGGTAACTCTCCAAACGACTGTAGCGCGTCCACACAATGATCGATCTAGCTCTAGCAGTTGACTAGCCTGTGTGCCACGATTCCTTTTCTCATCCGGTTCACAGTACACCTGGCTTAATTGCTCCAGTGACGGCCACCTCAAAAAAGGTTTCGTGTGCCACGTTCATCACATGGTCGTAACAATGACACACGGACACGTACGTACGTCCAACCCACCTGCTTCTGTGCAAACATGGCTCCCATTTGGAGAGCTGTGGAGCAAAGTTGGCTAATCATTGCTCCATTTTCTGGTGTCATGGGCATGTTGGTCATAGGATGCCGTGGTCGCTACATGGTGCTTAAAATGCCCCCCTGTCGGCTATGCCCTATAAAGAGGATGGTTGACTTGCATGCAATAGATCCTTGCACTTGTATGCCACCAAGTTCGTGGAGACTAGGCTTTTTGCATGCTATGATCTTTAAGAAATCATTTCTTGTTAGCTGTCGGCTTATCGAGCCTGGAGGATCCATAGAATCTATTTTACAAAGAAAGGTGTTGTCGTTCCCTGCAAAAATAAAAGAAAGATGCCGTTGTTGGTTTTTCGAGAAAATGTACCCTTTCATCTAAAATTAACTGCCGCTGAAGTGAGTGAATCTACATACTAAAATACGTCTAGATACACTCATTTATAGTTAATTACGAACGGAAGTTGTATTTCTTTTCTCCCGTTAGCACTTATACCTTCTGAATCTACAATTTTGATATTATTCAGACAATGTTAATGAACAAGAGCACATATATGACCCACTGAACACATAAAAATGTGTTGTCTCACAACGGAAAATAAAAAGAGTCATGCTAGACTGGAGCCAGTGGTCGACTGGCTACATGATGGTGCTCGCACAAGCCGTTGGAGCGCCCACATCTGCCGCTTCCGCAATATCGCATAATGTTCCCCCCGTCGCACTTTGTAGTGCTATGAGTCTCGTGCTCGTCGCAACCATGTAGCCTTGCCGCGCGCCACACCGGTGGCAAGCTCACAATATATATGACGCTCATAGCGGGCCTAACAATGCTCTGGCTAAAGCGCTCCGGTTGCTGGGCCGAACTCAGTAGGGTGGTTCCTATTTTTCCTTTACTGGCCATCTATTGTTGTTCTAATTTAATTTCCTTTTTTATTTTCTTTCTTTTTTCTCCTTTTTTTCTTTCCTTTTTCACTTTTGTTGTCTGTTTATTTCCTCTTCATGCCCCCCCCCCCCTCTGTTTTCTTTCTGTTATTTTCTAAAAAATAATCTATGTTGGGGAACAAATATGTGACTATTTATGTATCAATCACAATAATCATTTATTCCATATGGATTAAACAATTTTGAAAACAAGATGAATATTTTCTAAATATGAGAGGACCTTTTTTAGGTACGTGACAATTTTTTTTCATCTACAATATTATTCCCGATTGTTGAAACATTTTTAAAATTAAATTAATTTTCATGCAATATGATGTAAAGAAAATATTTTTCAGGAATATAAAAATATACAGTAACAGGAACACGATAGCCAGCTGATTACTGCTGCCTTAAGCGGGTGCTGTCGGTTTCACTAGGACCTCCTATTAAAGGCGTGAGACGAGAGACACGAAAACACACACCGCCCCCATCTCACGCGCGCTTTTGGGCCAGCCTATGTGTGGCCGCCTCAGTTCTTTTCCCTTACCTTTTTTTTGCTTCATTAAAAATGCACGGGATTTTAGACAAAAATCAAATTTCAAAAAGTTCATAAATTTAAAATAAACAGGATATTTAATAATTTCAAAAAATATTCGTCATTTAGAGAAATCTTTGCAATTTAAAAAATATTCTCGAACTACAAACATATCATGAATTTCCACAAATACTTATGAATTCAAAAAAGTTCATGATTTTATAAAATGTTCACGAGTTCAAAATAAGTTCATGAATTTCAAAAAATGTTCGTGAGTTTGCAAAATATTCATAAATTTTCAAAAAAATATATAAAACTGTTCATGAGTACATGATATTCAAAAAATGTTTGGGAATCTAAAAAAGGTTGTTGACTTTAGAAAACCATGATTTTGATACTTTTTCGCAAATTTAGAAAATGTTCAGATATTTGAAAAATCATGAATTAGAAAAACATTCAAGGTTTTCATTTTTTTTGAAAATTATTAATAATTTTCAAAAAATTAATTTATTTGAAAATTGTTCATGATTTTCAACGAGTTCATGAATTTTTTAAAAGTTTACGGATTTGAAAAAGGAAAAAAGATGAATATAGAGAAATAAAAAAAGAAAAGAAAAAGAAAGCGGCGCATCCCATTACAGAGGGCGTGGGTCAACGTTTGAATAAATATATTATCGGAGTGGAAAAATGGAAAAATAATGAGTGAAAAAAAAATGAAGAAATAGATTAACGGAGCAGCCCATTACAGCGGGCGTGGGTCAACGTTTGGTCACTATCCTCCGACCCGCGCTAGGAATAGGATCCCCGGGTTTCACTGTCCATGTGGGACAATCCATTACACAATTGCTTTGTACGGTGGATTCTCCCATATTTGGCTGCCATCTACAAAAACTACAATTCACACACCATGCGCTATTGCTGGGCGCGACTATGTCTCGCGTTTAGCGAGACGGAACCCAAGCTCATGTACAAGGAGACGTTAGCGGACCAGCCCATTAGTCATGTGGATTTGGCACGTGACGGCATGCACCCAGTTATTTTACTTTTGTTTACATTTTGAAAAGAATTAAAATACATATATTACAGAAAACAATTTTAGTTAATATAATAATGTTGATCACACATTTACAAAATGTTAATGCAGTGTAAAAATAATGTTAGCTTAATTTATAGAGAATGTTTATGCAATTAAAAAAATATGTGACATTTAAAATGCTCATGCATTTCAAGAAAATGTATGTGATTTTTTTTTACAAAATTCATACAATGTAACAAAATGTCACACCATTCAAAAAATGCTCCAAAAATATATTTGTGACTTTTAAAAACAGGTTCATACAATGTAAATGTTTGCACGGTGCTAAAAAATGTATCATTCAGAAAAAATATTTCGACATGTATTTAAAAATGTTTAACATGCATTCGAGATAATGTTCAAAACATGTATTTCAAAAAAATCATCATGTATTGGAAAATGTTAAACGTAGATAAAAATTTAGATCTATACAAAAAAAATGTATAAATGTGTATGAAAAATAGACATCAAAACTTATATTTGAAAAAATGTTAACAATTGCTTCTCCCACAATGCCCCTCGAGAGTCTAGCCGCCTATAACAACTGCCCTCCCAAGTGTTCATCACAATACTCACCTACCACGCCAACGGCTTACCCTATATGTCGCTTAGTTTGGTATGGCACCGCCCATCCCTAGCCTGAGCACGGCAGCTCGCTACCCCGTGCAAAGGGGGATGCCTCGCCACTGTTGGAAATATGCCCTATAGGTAATAATATTGCATTATTATATTTCCATGTTTATAATTAAGAGTTTATATTCTATGCTATAACTCTTATGATCCTGGAATGTGCGATTCAGTGGAAAATTCATATGCACGCGTGGAATGATAAACGGTAAAATATGATTCCACACAAAACCATGTGTTTACTGAAATAATTGCTAAGATTGAAGAATTTAGATCAAATTATCCTACAGATGGGATAATTCCATTGGAATGGAAATGACATTGAATTTGATTCACAAGCATTTAATGGTCATATTCAGTATATTGTGCACATAACCAAAATAGTATGACTAGATCTCTTCCCAAACAGAGCTGAAATTGCATGACCACTAAGCCAATTTTTTGTTGGTTGTAACATGTGGCCTCACACGACACATATTTGGTATAAATGAGATCAAATGCATATAATATTGTGTACCCTTGTAGTTTGTATGTGGAAATCAGTGAAGTATTTCCCATATGCGGTAATTCAGTTGCATACCGATATCACCACCCCAGTGTACATAAAGGTCCTTCACATATATCCGGGATCTATGCGGGGAATAATTGCAGTATGATCGTTAACCCGTCAAATACCTTAACCCTAGCGAGGGAATTGTTTGCAGCGCGTGTGCTGATTGCTTTTGCAATAGGGACATTTTCTAGCATTAGGGGGAAAATGTACCACAAACAATGCCTGGAAATGCATAAGAAATATCGTAGACATTTTTTCCACGTACTTAAGAATCCGAACTGGAGGTTCAGGTTATGAGAAATTTACAATATATTGCAAATAATCTGCCATATAGATTTACTGATGACAAAAGTGTCCATAAAGTGTAGTACCAGAATGAGTGAAAGTACCTAATAACTACTCGTATCCCCGGATGAGAGAAAGGCGGGGGGGGGGGGAATTTTGGTCACATGAAATTATGTTCTCATATGTTTCCGCGGAAATAGAGGAAATGGCCTCTCTGTCAGTAGATGTGATTCAACCTGGGTTGAATGACACCTGATGGATGTGCGTCAGCCAGAACCCAACACAGGCTTGCACACATTTTTTTGGTGCTGGTACATCGAAACACCTTGACTCATTGTTATGGAAAATCACAAGGAGTTAAGAGCGTAACGAGAATTCCACAAATGATGTTGATTCATGAGAATCACATATCAAAAGTCTACATATGTCAATATAAAATTCTTCTTGAGAATTGTTGAAATCCTTTTGGGCCCTGAACCAAAATCTATGAAGAGTGTTGTTTGCACTTATATTGTTTCAAATGAAAGGAAACAATTTAGGAAGATTAGCACTTGCTCATCAAAAGGGACGTGTTTACCATAGTAAAACCTGCTCCTCATAAGTATCTTTCATAGAGAATACAAATGATTTTTCGTTCAGAAATGAGAGTAGATGATGCGGTGAGAAATCGAAGCTTGTAGCGCAAGAGTTTCTGCAGAGGCCCTGAAAGGATCGATATAGTTGATTACAGGGGGGGGGGGGGGGAATAGGCAAAAACCAATTTTTAACCTTTCTTTACCAAATTAAACTTTGCATCAAAGTAGGTTGTCTAGATATGCAACTAGGTGAGCAACCTATATGATACAACAACAACAAGCACACAAGCAAGCAAGGGATACAACACAATATAAGCTTGCACAAGTAAAGGTGAGAGATAACCAAGAGTGGAGACGGTGGAGACGAGGGTGTGTTACCGAAGTTCCTTCCCTTTGAGAGGAAGTACGTCTCCGTTGGAGCGGTGTGGAGGCAAAATGCTCCCCAAGAAGCCACTAGGGACACCGTATTCTCCTCACGCCCTCACACAATGCGAGATGCCGTGATTCCACTATTGGTGCCCTTGAAGGCGGCGGCTGAACCTTTACAAACAAGGTTGGGGCTCTCTCCACAACCGAATTGGAGGCTCCCAACGAAACCACGGAGCTTCACCACAATGGAATGTGGCTCCGAGGTGACCTCAACCATCTAGGGTACTCAAACACCCAAGAGTAACAAAATCCACACAAGAAAGTATGGGGGATCAAATGTCCTTTGGTGGAAGTGCAGATCTAGGTCTCCTCCTTTAATCCCTAGCAAATCAACAAGTTTGAATGGCTAGAGAGAGAGATCGGGCAAGAAAGCTTGAAGGGCATTAATGGTGGAGAGAGAGGGGCAAGAGGTAGTGGAGGTAGGTGGAAGAACCTCCTTTATATAGCAAGCCCTAAAATCGAACCGTTACTACAAAAAATGCACAGCAGAGGTACAACCGCTCCTCAGCTCGGTACAACCGGGATTCACGGGTACCCTGCAGAAGACCTGACTGGTGGTACAACCGGACAAACAAGCGGCAGTACCAGTTGTTAAGATCAACCGGAACAACCGCTCTGCCACCACTCAACCACCGCTTTGAAACAGAAGGGAGTCACCCTGTGAGCGGTGATCGAGCGGTAGTGCGTCGATACTACCGCCTAGCCCTGGTACCCTGGGTGGCTAAGTCCTAAGCGGTAGAACCGCTTAGGGCACCAGTGGTACCGGTGTGCAGAGCACGGCCGGAACAACCGGGCCACCACCACCTAAGTACCGCATCAAAACAGAAGCATGTCCGGTTGTTGAGCGGTACCTGGCCGGTATAACCGCCAATGACACACCACAGACATTTTCAATTATGGTGGCGGTACAACCGCCCGGGGGAAGCAGTACAGCCGCTTGGTCATGTACTGGGAGGTTCAACCCTAGGGTATCACCCCTGGGGTGGTGGTTGGGCCGGTGCAACAGATCCAGTGGTGCAACCGCTCAGACGAGTGGTGCAACCGCTAAGAGGAAAGATCAGAACAACACGCGGGATAATAGGAACCTCTCTCAAGTAAGGAACAAAAGGCAAATGTGGGTGAGGAATATGTGTACGTGCAATGATTCACCCAACTCCTTCCGATGTGGATTCCCTCTTAATAGTATGGGTTTCCTACGACCAAAGAGATAAACACGTAGACAAACACCGTCTTCGATCTTTTCCTTCCAGGGAGAATGACTAATCGATGCAAGCCTAATCATTGATAACCTGAAGCACTTAACACAAGATTAGACCAATATAGAGTTGTCATCATCATCCTAAACATAAAGTAGGGAAACGACCTAACAATCTCCCCCTTTTGGTGGATGATGACAACAACACAATTTGCATAAGAGGTCCAGAAAATATAGACAGGACTCCCCCTAAATGTGTGCCCTAATTAGATTTTGCTTTTGGAATGCAAAGGTACACATTAGGAGCAAGACTCCCCCTAGATTTTATAGACCCACCACTCCTACTAGACATGAGAAGATAAGCAGTAAGCGTATAACAAGAAAGTAAAGACTTAAAGGACAACTGATACGCAAGATAGTAAATGAAGGAAGGCATGTCTCACACCATGCAAGACGAGACAACCAACAAGGTGCACAAACTAAAGTTCAACATCCAGCACGAAAAAGAACAGAACACAACCCAAGCAAATCTGATGCAAATCCCGAGACCTAATAGAACTCTCTCCCCCTTTGGCATCAAGACACCAAAAAGGAAAAGAGCGAAGCTAGCGCCCCAGAGCTCTGTAGTCCTCATCTGACTCCTCGGTCGCATCTGGATCCTCATCATTAGACTCCTCATCATCATCCTCATCAGTTCCTCCATGAGATCATCATCAGCAGCAAAAGAGCAAGAAGGCTGGCCAGGAGCCTCATCATTCGACCATGTACTATGCGCAGAGATCCACCGGTCCTCAGGGGTGATGCTCTTCTCATATCCACTCTTTACAGGCATTTGAGGTGCTTCATCATAGCAATCTGACGACGCCGGGCAAGCTTCTCATTCACATGGGCCTCATACATCTTCTTCTGAATGTCAGTCTGAAGGTAGAAAGTCTTATTCACTTTAGCAGTGAGCTTGGTCATCCATGAAGGCTTGGCCCCTGGTTCCATCTCAAAGTCCTGATCATCTGAAGTGGCATAGACATCCTCAGGATCATTAGTAGGAAAGCGAGGCTCGGTGATGTAAGTTGCGAGCGGTACTTCTATTGCGTGGAAGGCAGCGGTAGTACCGCCTGTAACCAAGTGGTAGTATCGTCCGAGAGCACGACCTGGGAGGCAGCGGTGGAACCGCCCAGACACCCCTAGTAGTACTCCTAGGATAGCACAAACGAGTGTACCAGCGGTTGAACCGCCAGGGACACCAGTTGTAACACCCAGTCAACTTCACCCATACCAAGATCAAGTTGTGCGCAATTGGATTAGATGGTTAAAAGGTAGAGAAGGCTTGGGATGGAGCAAGACACTGATTTAGGGTGTGATGACCTCCAAGAGAGCAAGAACCAACCAACGAGAAAACCCCCACTTGGAGATCACAACACCTAGGACCTAACAGAGAACTAGCAGAGCAAATAAGATCCAAAGAAACCAACTCCCCTGTGACGCCCCCGATTCAATCGTACACTAATCATACACGCAAACGTGTACGATCAAGATCAGGGACTCACGGGAAGATATCACAACACAACTCTACAAATAAAAATAAGTCGTACAAGCATCATATTACAAGCCAGGGGCCTCGAGGGCTCGAATACAAGAGCTCGATCATAGACGAGTCAGCGGAAGCAACAATATCTAAGTACAGACATAAGTTAAACAAGTTTGCCTTAAGAAGGCTAGCACAAACTAGGATACAGATCGAAAGAGGCGCAGGCCTCCTGCCTGGGATCCTCCTAACTACTCCTGGTCGTCGTCAGCAGGCAGCACGTAGTAGTAGGCACCTCCGGTGTAGTAGGAGTCGTCGTTGATGGTGGCGTCTGGCTCCTGGACTCCAGCATCTGGTTGCGACAACCAGAATGAAAGGAAAGGGGGAAAAGGGGGGGAAAGCAACCGTGAGTACTCATCCAAAGTACTCGCAAGCAAGGAGCTACACTACATGTGCATGGGTATCAAATGGAGTAAGGGTATCATATGTGGACTGAACTGCAGAATGCCGGAATAAGAGGGGGATAGCTAGTCCTATCGAAGACTACGCTTCTGGCCACCTCCATCTTGCAGCATGCAGAAGAGAGCAAAAGGTAAGTTCACCCAGTAACATCGCATAGCATAATCCTAACCGATGATCCTCCCCTCGTCGCCCTGTGAGAGAGCGACCACCGGTTGTATCTGGCACTTGGAAGGGTGTGTTTTATTAAGTATCCGGTTCTAGTTGTCATAAGGTCAAGGTACAACTCCAAGTCGTCCTGTTACCGAAGATCACGGCTATTCGAATAGATTAACTTCCCTGCAGGGGTGCACCACATACCCCAACACGCTCGATCCCATTTGGCCGGACACACTTTCCTGGGTCATGCCCGGCCTCGGAAGATCAACACGTCGCAGCCCCACCTTAGGCACAACAGAGAGGTCAGCACGCCGTGTCTAAACCTATGCGCACAGGGGTCTGGGCCCATCGCCTTAGCACACCTGCACGTTGCGTACGCGGCGGCCGAAAGCAGACCTAGCCTAGTGGCGTTCAGTCCAATCGCGCGCGCCGACGCCAGTCGCTGACCGTCACGAAGGCTTCGGCTGATACCACGATCGCCGGGATACCCATAACTACTCCCGTAGATGGTTAGTTGCCGTATAGACCAAATGGCTAGACTCAGATTAAATATCCAGATCTCGTTAAGCGCGTTAAGTATCCGCGAACGTCGACCAGGGCCAGGCCCACCTCTCTCCTAGGTGGTCGGAACCTGCCCTGTCGCTCCGCCTCAAAGATCCACTCGCGGGTGCTCCTCAAGCCGACCCGTCTTTAGTCACCACATGTATCATGTATAAAGTATATAGTATATACCCGTGATCAACTCCCGAGTGATCACGGCCCGATAGTATAGCATGGCAGACGGACAAGGATGTAGGGCCACTGATGATAAACTAGCATCTTATACTAAGCATTAGGATTGCAGGTAAAGGTAACAATAGTAGTAGGAAGGACAGACTATGCATCAGTATAGGATTAACGGGAAGCAGTAACATGCTACCCTACTCTAATGCAAGAAGTATAGAGAAGAGTAGGCGATATCTGGTGATCAAAGGGGGGGCTTGCCTGGTTGCTCTGGCAAGAGAGAGGGATCGTCAACTCCGTAGTCGTACTGGGTAGCAGCGGCGTCGGTCTCGGTGTCTAGCGAGAGAAGAGGGGGGAGAAACAATAAATATTTAAGCAAACAGATGCATAGCGATGCATGACATGACAAGTAGCGGTGCTAGGGGTGCCTTATCGCGGTATGAGGTGATACCGGTGAAGGGGGGAAACATCTGGGAAAGTATCCTCGGTGTTTCGCGTTTTCGGACCGGTGAACCGGAGGGGGAAAGTTGCGAGTTTGATAGGTTAGGGATGCGTGGCGGACGAACGGGCTGCGTATCCGAATTCGTCTCGTCGTTCTGAGCAACTTTCATGTACAAAGTATTTTCATCCGAGCTACGGATTATTTTATATTAATTTTTAAAGATTTTAAATCATTTTCTAGAAATTAGCATAATTAAATTAATTTAGAAATTGCATTTATGATGTCAGCATGACATCAGCATGATGTCAGCAGGACCAAAGGTTGACAGGTCAACCCTGCAGGTGGGTCCCGTATGTCATAGGTACAATAACCTAATTAATCTATTAATCAGTTTAATTAGTTAATTAGGTACCTAATGTTTAATTAGTTTAATTAAACATGATTGATTAAGTTAATTAAGTCAATTAATTAATTAGCATTTTTATTTACTTATTTATTTATTTTTTAATTAGTTCCTTTTTTTTAATCGTTCTGGGGCGGGGCCCCCTTGTCATAGGGCCAAGGCCCTTAACGGGCATACGGGTAGTGGTTCTCAGCGCAGCGCGGAGGCGGGCGACAGCCCACCCAACAGGGCGATGTGGCCAGCGGGGAAGGGGGCCGGCGCGTGACCCATCGCCGGCGACCGTGGCCGGAGCGGGGCGGTACGGCGAGGGGTTGGCCGCGGCGCGGGCCAGCAGCGCGGTTGGGGGGGCGGCAGAGCCGCGGCAGCACGGCAAGAGGAGGGCTGGGGCTTGCCGAGGCCGTGGGCGGTGCGGCCGGACCAGGACGACCCGAGCAGGGGCTCGTCGACGCAGGCAAGAGCGCCACGGGTGCGGTGGTAGAGGGAGTGGGGAGGCGCCGGCGCCTCGTAGGCGGAGCGCGGCGATGCGGAGCGGTGGCGATGCACGGCAGGGGCGCGGGCGAGCAGCAGCAGGGCGTCGGCCGCGAGCAGAGGCAGGCGGGGGTGGGGGTGTGGCAGCACGGGCCGGTGGCCATGGCGAGCAACGGCGTACAGCAAGGGACGGGGGCGGCGGCGACAAGCGCGAGCGCGCGAGAGAGAGGGAGGGAGCGAGGCGCTGCTCACTGGGGCCGTAGGGGACGGGGCAGTGGGCTCGGGGGCGGTCGGGGAAGACCGGCGAGGAGGATGAGGAGGCGGAGTCCGGCGAGGGCGAGGGCCGTTGTGGAGGGGGACGGGGACGACGTCGACGTGGGGGAGCAGGCCGGTGGGGAAGGGCGCCGGCGATGTCCAGGCGGGGAAGGGGAGGCGACGACGTTCGGCGGCGATGAGGGCGAGGCGGCGGCGTCGAGCCCGATCCGATCTGGATCGGGGGGAAAAGGGGGCGCGTCGTGGGGGGGGAAGTGGGTGGTGGCCGTTTAGGGTTTCCCCCCTGGTGGGGGTTATGGAGGAGGGTAGCGGGCCAGCCGGCTGGGCCTGGGGGTTGGCCCAGTTGGGCCACGGCCCAGGGGGGTTTCTTTTTTTTTTTTGGTTTTGTTTCCTGTTTTCCTTTTCTTTATTTCCTCTTCTGTTTTAAATCAAGTTAAATTATTTAGGCATTTTATAAAAATGTGTTTGCTTCATTATAATTACCCTGGCATTTAACTGCACACTCCGAACATTTTAGTTTAACATTTTGAAACTTTTATAATTTAACTTTATTTTAATGTTTGAATTTGACTCGGTTTTGGCCTAACGGTAGATTATCAATAGTAACCGGGGTGACGTGGCATGATTATCGTTGGATTACTGTAGCTTGATTACCCAGGCGTTACAAAACTCCTCCACTACAAGAAATCTCGTCCCGAGATTTAGGAGGTAGAAGGAAACAGTGCGGGGTATTCATCACGAAGACGATCCTCGCGTTCCCAGGTGGCTTCGTCTTCAGAGTGATTCGACCACTGGACCTTGAGAAACTTGATCGCCTTCTGACGTGTGCGGCGTTCAGCTTGGTCGAGAATGCGGACCGGATGCTCTTTATAGGAGAGGTATTGTTGCAATTCAAGCACTTCATGATCCACTGCTCGGATTGGGTCCTTGAAGCAGCGTCGAAGCTGCGACACGTGGAACACATCGTGAACCTGAGAAAGGTTCGGCGGAAGCTCCAGTTGATATGCCACCTTTCCACGCCTTTCGAGAATAGTGAAGGGGCCGATATAGCGAGGAGCCAGCTTGCCTTTGATCCCGAAGCGGTGAGCACCCTTCATTGGTGTAACTCGAAGATAAGCCTTTTCGCCAGGTTGATAGACCATGTCTTGGTGATGACGGTCATACTGACTTTTCTGACGTGACTGAGCAGCCTTGAGATTCTCACGAATAATGCGAACTTGTTCTTCGGCCTGTTGGATAATATCTGGACCAAAGAGTGGACGTTCCCCAGTTTCTGACCAGTTCAGAGGGGTTCGACACTTACGTCCATATAGCACTTCGAAGGGGGACATCTTCAGACTAGCTTGATAGCTATTATTATAAGAGAACTCGGCATATGGAAGAGATTCCTCCCATTTCTTGCCGAATGAGATTACACAAGCTCGAAGCATGTCTTCGAGAACTTGGTTGACACGTTCAACTTGCCCTTGTGACTGAGGATGGAACGCAGTACTGAACGACAGATGAGTCCCCATAGCTTCTTGGAAACTCGCCCAAAACCTTGAAGTGAATAAGCTGCCACGGTCTGAACTGATAACCAGTGGGATACCGTGAAGTGAAACAATTCTGGCCATGTAGAGAGTAGCAAGCTGACTAGCAGTGATTGTCTCTTTGACCGCCAGAAAATGGGCAACTTTGGAAAGCCGGTCAATGACGACAAGAATAGCATCATTACCTTTCTGCGATTTGGGAAATCCAGTGACGAAGTCCATTTCAACATGGTCCCATTTCCATTCAGGAATAGAGATAGGTTGCAGAGTCCCAGCATGCCTTTGATGCTCTGCTTTGATTCGGCGACAAATGTCACACTCAGCAACATAACGAGCAATGTCCTGCTTCATATTAGACCACCAGAATCTTTGACGAATATCCTGATACATCTTTGTACTACCAGGATGGATGGACAGAGGCGTATCATGAGCTTCTTGCATAACTCTTTTAGTCTTATCCAGGTTTCTCTTCGAACATGGTACCACTAGGCGGCCTTTGAAATACAAGGCGCCATCATCGGCGATCGTGAAGAATGAGGGCTTTCCCCTTTTGAGGTCGCGCTTAATCTTGAGGACTTCATCGTCACATTTCTGTATCCATTTGATGGTGTCCACAAGATCTGGTTTCGCAACCAGGGTATTGAGAGAACCCTTGGAAACAACATGGAGGTTCCGTTTGGGGAAATCTTCGGGAGGGGGAGCGAGTGATCCCGGAGGAACAATATGGAGGTTCAGCCTTCTAAATTCTTCGGTAAGCGAGGGCTGAACTTTGTGGACCTGGAGGTGGTTGCAGTAAGACTTGCGGCTCAGGGCATCAGCCATCACATTAGCCTTGCCGGGGGTATATGATATATCCACGTCAAAGTCTGCAACAGTCTCCATCCATCTTTGCTGGCGTAGGTTCAAATCTGGCTGAGTAAACAGATACTTCAGACTTTGATGGTCGGTGAAGATCTCGCAACGATTACCGAGAAGGTAATGTCGCCACTGCTTCAGTGCATGAATGACAGCAGCAAGCTCGAGGTCGTGAACCGGGTAGTTTTCTTCGTGAGGGCGCAATTGACGAGAGGAATAAGCAATCACTCTGCGCTCCTGCATTAGGACATAGCCTAATCCTTGGCGGGAAGCGTCGCAGTAAATGACGAAGTCCTTCTTTGTATCAGGTGGTGCAAGCACGGGGGCAGAAGTCAACTTGTCTTTGAGCGCCTGGAAACTTTCCTGACACTTGTCTGTCCAGTCAAACTTGACACCCTTATGCAACAAATTAGTCAGAGGCCTGGCAATCTTGGAGAAGTTCTCGACGAATCGACGGCAATAGCTGGCGAGACCGAGAAAACTTCGGACTTGCTTCACATTCTTCGGAGGAGTCCAATCGAGAATAGCCTGAACTCGTTCAGGGTTGACGGCAATACCATCTTTGGAGATGACATGCCCAAGATAGGTTACTTCGGGAAGCCAGAATTCACACTTGGAATACTTAGCATACAGCTGATGTTCTCGAAGCTTCTCTAGCACAAGACGCAGATGTCCAGCATGTTCTTCCTCGTTCTTGGAAAATACAAGGATATCGTCCAGATAAACCACGATGAACTTGTCGAGGTAATCCATGAATATATAATTCATCAGACGAGAGAAGGTGGCGGGAGCATTCGTTAAGCCGAATGACATGACGGTGTACTCATATGACCCATACCGAGTCACGAAGGCGGTTTTTGGGATGTCCTCTTCACGAACACGGATCTGGTGGTAACCCAACCTCAAGTCGAGTTTGGAGAACACTGATGAACCAGCCAGTTGATCATAAAGATCATTGATCCGAGGAAGAGGGTATTTATTCTGAATGGTAGCTTGGTTTATAGGACGGTAGTCTTGGACCAATCGGTTTGTCCCATCCTTCTTCCTAACAAAGAGAGAAGGTGCTCCCCAAGGAGAGCAACTTGGGAGAATGAAACCTTTGACAAGAGATTTGTCGATTTCCTCCTTAAGCTCAAGGAGTTCATGCGGCGGCATCTTGTAGGGTCGTTTAGCTATAGGGGTAGTGCCGGGTTTCAAGTCAATGATGAATTCGACAGCTCTAGCAGGGGGAATCCCTGGAAGTTCTTTTGGGAATACATCTTGGAATTCACGAACGACGGGAACGTTTTCAATGCCCTCGAGTGGTGCAGCGTTCAACGCATTCAAGGCATAAAGTCGTGCCTCGGCGTTCTGAACTAGATGAGCTTGATAAGCTATTATTTCATCAGAAGGGTGTAGCAAATGGACGACCTTAGTGGCGCAAACTATAGAAGCAATATGCGCTTTTAACCAATTCATTCCCAGAATGAGATCAATGCTACAGGACTTCAGTACGATGGGAGAGACAAGGAATTCCAGTCCTTCGATTTCTACAGGGACGTCGTTGCAAATCATGGAGGTTCGACATTGGCCCGCAGGGGTGTGTACTAATAGTGAAGCATCCATGTTCTCACATTTAATGTCGTGCAAGCATGCAAAACCTTCTGACATGAATGAATGCGATGCACCTGTATCAAATAAAACGGATGCTGGTACTGAATTTACGAGGAGGGTACCCATCACAGTAGCAGGCTGGTCTTGAGCTTCGCTCAGATCAACGTGGTTGGCATGAACACGACCATAAGACTTGGCAGTGTTGCTGCGGGGCTGGTTGCTTCCACGGCCAGTTGCTGGAAGGGCCAGTTGATTCGGGTTCTGGTTGCATTCCCTAGCACGATGCCCTGGTTGTCCACACCTGAAGCACAATCCATTATTGGGAGTAGGAACAGGAGCTTGGGGTGGTGGAGCTGGAAGCCTTGGCTGCCTAGTCGGAGGAGTAGGTAGACGAGGTGCAGCATAGGTCTGCCTTGGGGTAGGTGCATCCGGCTGGTACAAGCTATTGGGAATCCATATCTTGCGCTTCTGCGAGGACGGGCCCGAAGATGAGCCCGTGTCACGGTTGCGCCTGTGAGAGCTCTGGTATTCCTGTAGACCAGTTTTGACATTGATGGCTTTGTTCACCAGAGTGGCGAAATCAGCAAAATCATGCACTAGAAGTGCGAGTTTGATGTCAGCTTGAAGGCCATCCCGGAACTTCTCCTGTCTGCGTGCATCAGTTGCAATGTCCTCTTCAGCATAGCGGGACAAGTCCAGAAACTCCCGCTGATAAGCTTCCACAGTTTTGTTGCCTTGGGTGAGGTTGCGGAACTCACGCTTCTTCCGGTCCATAACTCCCTGAGGAATGAAGCGAGCACGGAAGGCAGCTTGGAAGTCTGGCCAGGTGATGATTGTTCCAGCTGGCAGTGTACGCCTGTGGCTGTCCCACCATTGAGCTGCGGGTCCCTTCAGGAAGAAGGAAGCAAAGGTGACATAGCTGGCAGGGGCTACATCAGCAGACTCCATCTCATAGGTGATGTCACGGAGCCAGTCATCAGCATCCAGAGGCTGAGTTGAGCTGCGGTACACTGTTGGGTTCAGGCGCATGAAATCCTGCAGAGTTACTGGGGTTGGCTGCTGGTTCATATTGGGGCGAGGAAACTGAGCCATCATATTCTCCATGAACTGGCGATTCATCTCAAGCTGTTGGATCATACCAGCCATGTACTCAGGCGGTGGTGGGGCGTTGCCACCACGACCACGACCACCTGGTCTAACCATCCTGCTAATATTTAACAGGGGTAGTTCAGCATTGAGGAATTGTAAAAACAAGAATCATTCATGATGAAACATGCACAACGAAAGCAGCACGATAGATACCACATAGTAGTCGGCATATCTTACAAAAGAGATCATGCATAGAGTTTGTTACACAGTGTTCAGTACATAGACTAAGACATCATAGGCGGCACACAGGCTCGCGGCGAATGCATCTAACACTAATAAGCAAGTCTACGTCAGTCCCATGCGGTACTGCGGAGGTAGGCGTAGCCCGACAGCTGGTAGTGACGCGAAGGGAAGACCTCCACGCGAGTAGCCTGGGGTCCGCGGATACTCTGGTGCGGAACCCGATGCGCAGGTGGCAGGAGAGGGCCCAATGCAGGAGAGTAGCCTCCCACATCTGGCCAGCCGACGCCCTGGGGCATCACGGTCCGGGCAGGGTAGATCGCAGAACGCGACAGATTACCAGAGCAGACAAAGGGGTGCAACAGCGTCAGAGCACGATACAGGTGCTGACGGGTGGTGTACAACTCGTGGCGAAGAGCTCGGTTAGCTCTATCCAGCCCATCAGCATGCAGAACCAGGTTCTGATGGTAGAATGGCTCTCGGGTGACAGTGGAGTAGGCAGCAGTGTAGTAACCCTCCGCACCAACATCGGATGCGATAGCAATGTGTCTGAAGGGGGAGGTGTCCAACTCCTGATACTCTCCACGGAGACGTGTCAGAGCAGCATAAGCAGCATCGTGGACCGCCATATCGACAGTCACTCCAACACCATGAGCAGTGTGCAGAACGGTAGTGGAGTCATACTCTCGAGAGTAGAGGTGGACGATGGCACGGTACTGCTCCTGGTTGAAGTCCTGATACTCCTCATAGACGGTGTACTCAGGGTGCCAGCGATAACCCAGATAGGTCATCATCTCAGCTAGCACGACAGGTGATCCCGAGGTACCAATGGCCGTCGTGTGGCGCACGACCTGCCTCGTGGGTTCCATCTGAAAACAAAGATGTTTTCACAGGAGTCAAATGACAATGTGGATAATGTTCAAATACTACTCTAAAGAATAACTAGGGCTTATCCAACTTTGGGGTGAATGTCGTAACGGGATCCTAGTGTCAGAGTTAGTAAATTCGTTTAACCCGAGTAGGACAGAGTTCAGAGTCCCAGAGTAAAGGTCGAGGAGTAAAAGATCCTAGCACCACCCGATGGCGACGTGGGCCCGTAAGGCACACGGCCAAGTTAGTAAAAGCTTTTGCAATGTCTAGACTCGACTTCGGCCAAGGAGTGTGGAAGGGGGGTTCCTACAGTCAGTCGACTCTGATACCAACTTGTGACGCCCCCGATTCAATCGTACACTAATCATACACGCAAACGTGTACGATCAAGATCAGGGACTCACGGGAAGATATCACAACACAACTCTACAAATAAAAATAAGTCGTACAAGCATCATATTACAAGCCAGGGGCCTCGAGGGCTCGAATACAAGAGCTCGATCATAGACGAGTCAGCGGAAGCAACAATATCTAAGTACAGACATAAGTTAAACAAGTTTGCCTTAAGAAGGCTAGCACAAACTGGGATACAGATCGAAAGAGGCGCAGGCCTCCTGCCTGGGATCCTCCTAACTACTCCTGGTCGTCGTCAGCAGGCAGCACGTAGTAGTAGGCACCTCCGGTGTAGTAGGAGTCGTCGTCGATGGTGGCGTCTGGCTCCTGGACTCCAGCATCTGGTTGCGACAACCAGAATGAAAGGAAAGGGGGAAAAGGGGGGGAAAGCAACCGTGAGTACTCATCCAAAGTACTCGCAAGCAAGGAGCTACACTACATGTGCATGGGTATCAAATGGAGTAAGGGTATCATATGTGGACTGAACTGCAGAATGCCGGAATAAGAGGGGGATAGCTAGTCCTATCGAAGACTACGCTTCTGGCCACCTCCATCTTGCAGCATGCAGAAGAGAGCAAAAGGTAAGTACACCCAGTAACATCGCATAGCATAATCCTAACCGATGATCCTCCCCTCGTCGCCCTGTGAGAGAGCGACCACCGGTTGTATCTGGCACTTGGAAGGGTGTGTTTTATTAAGTATCTGGTTCTAGTTGTCATAAGGTCAAGGTACAACTCCAAGTCGTCCTGTTACCGAAGATCACGGCTATTCGAATAGATTAACTTCCCTGCAGGGGTGCACCACATACCCCAACACGCTCGATCCCATTTGGCCGGACACACTTTCCTGGGTCATGCCCGGCCTCGGAAGATCAACACGTCGCAGCCCCACCTAGGCACAACAGAGAGGTCAGCACGCCGGTCTAAACCTAAGCGCACAGGGGTCTGGGCCCATCGCCCTTAGCACACCTGCACGTTGCGTGGGCGGCCGGAAGCAGACCTAGCCTAGTGGCGTTCCAGTCCAATCCAGCGCGCGCCGCTCCGTCGCTGACGTCAAGAAGGCTTCGGCTGATACCACGACGCCGGGATACCCATAACTACTCCCGCGTAGATGGTTAGTGCGTATAGACCAAATGGCCAAACTCAGATCAAATACCCAGATCTCGTTAAGCGTGTTAAGTATCCGCGAACGCCGACCAGGGCCAGGCCCACCTCTCTCCTAGGTGGTCGGAACCTGCCCTGTCGCTCCGCCTCAAAGATCCACTCGCGGGTGCTCCTCAAGCCGACCCGTCTTTAGTCACCACATGTATCATGTATAAAGTATATAGTATATACCCGTGATCAACTCCCGAGTGATCACGGCCCGATAGTATAGCATGGCAGACGGACAAGGATGTAGGGCCACTGATGATAAACTAGCATCCTATACTAAGCATTAGGATTGCAGGTAAAGGTAACAACAGTAGTAGCAAGGACAGGCTATGCATCAGTATAGGATTAACGGGAAGCAGTAACATGCTACACTACTCTAATGCAAGCAGTATAGAGAAGAGTAGGCGATATCTGGTGATCAAAAGGGGGGGGGCTTGCCTGGTTGCTCTGGCAAGAGAGAGGGGTCGTCAACTCCGTAGTCGTACGGGGTAGCAGCGGCGTCGGTCTCGGTGTCTAGAGAGAGAAGAGGGGGAAGAAACAATAAATATAATGCAAGCATATGCATAGTGATGCATGACAAGACAAGTTACGGCGTTAGAGGTGCCCTAACGCGGTAGTAGGTGATACCGGTGAAGGGGGATAACATCCGGGAAAGTATCCCCGGTGTTTCGCGTTTTCGGACCGGTGAACCGGAGGGGGAAAGTTGCGAGTTTGATAGGTTAGGGATGCGTGGCGGACGAACGGGCTGCGTATCCGAATTCGTCTCGTCGTTCTGAGCAACTTTCATGTACAAAGTATTTTCATCCGAGCTACGGATTATTTTATATTAATTTTTAAAGATTTTAAATCATTTTCTAGAATTAGCATAATTAAATTAATTTAGAAATTGCATTTATGATGTCAGCATGACATCAGCATGATGTCAGCAGGACCAAAGGTTGACCAGGTCAACCCTGCAGGTGGGTCCCGTATGTCATAGGTACAATAACCTAATTAATCTATTAATCAGTTTAATTACTTAATTAGGTACCTAATGTTTAATTAGTTTAATTAAACAGGATTGATTAAGTTAATTAAGTCAATTAATTAATTAACATTTTTATTTACTTATTTATTTATTTATTTAATTTTAAGTTCCTTTTTTTTATCGTTCTGGGGCGGGGCCCCCTTGTCATAGGGCCAAGGCCCTTAACGGGCATACGGGTAGTGGTTCTCAGCGCAGCGCGGAGGCGGGCGACAGCCCACCCAACAGGGCGATGTGGCCAGCGGGGAAGGGGGCCGGCGCGTGACCCATCGCCGGCGACCGTGGCCGGAGCGGGGCGGTACGGCGAGGGGTTGGCCGCGGCGCGGGCCAGCAGCGCGGTTGGGGGGGGCGGCAGAGCCGCGGCAGCACGGCAAGAGGAGGGCTGGGGCTTGCCGAGGCCGTGTGCGGTGCGGCCGGACCAGGACGACCCGAGCAGGGGCTCGTCGACGCAGGCAAGAGCGCCACGGGTGCGGTGGTCAGAGGGAGTGGGGAGGCGCCGACGACCTCGTAGGCGGAGCGCGGCGATGCGGAGCGGTGGCGATGCATGGCAGGGGCGCGGGCGAGCAGCAGCAGGGCGTCGGCCACGAGCAGAGGCAGGCGGGGGTGGGGGTGTGGCAGCATGGGCCGGTGGCCATGGAGAGCAACGGCGTACAGCAAGGGGACGGGGGCGGCGGCGACAAGCGCGAGCGCGCGAGAGAGAGGGAGGGAGCGAGGCGCTGCTCACTGGGGCCGTAGGGGACGGGGCAGTGGGCTCGGGGGCGGTCGGGGAAGACCGGCGAGGAGGATGAGGAGGCGGAGTCCGGCGAGGGCGAGGGCCGTTGTGGAGGGGGACGGGGACGACGTCGACGTGGGGGAGCAGGCCGGTGGGGAAGGGCGCCGGCGATGTCCAGGCGGGGAAGGGGAGGCGACGGCGTTCGGCGGCGATGAGGGCGAGGCGGCGGCGTCGAGCCCGATCCGATCTGGATCGGGGGGAAAAGGGGGCGCGTCGTGGGGGGGGGGAAGTGGGTGGTGGCCGTTTAGGGTTTCCCCCCTGGTGGGGGTTATGGAGGGGGGTAGCGGGCCAGCCGGCTGGGCCTGGGGGTTGGCCCAGTTGGGCCACGGCCCAGGGGGGGTTTCTTTTTTTTTGGTTTTGTTTCCTGTTTTCCTTTTCTTTATTTCCTCTTCTGTTTTAAATCAAGTTAAATTATTTAGGCATTTTATAAAAATGTGTTTGCTTCATTATAATTACCCTGGCATTTAACTGCACACTCCGAACATTTTAGTTTAACATTTTGAAACTTTTATAATTTAACTTTATTTTAATGTTTGAATTTGACTCGGTTTTGGCCTAACGGTAGATTATCAATAGTAACCGGGGTGACGTGGCATGATTATTGTTGGATTACTGTAGCTTGATTACCCAGGCGTTACATCCCCTTCTAAAGAGAAAGGGCGGTGGCCGAGGCCACCTATGTTTGAGTGTAAAGATATGGCACCTGAAGATT
Organism: Triticum urartu; assembly: GCF_003073215.2. Lineage (NCBI taxonomy): Eukaryota > Viridiplantae > Streptophyta > Magnoliopsida > Poales > Poaceae > Triticum > Triticum urartu. The sequence continues at coordinate 134,177,677 of NC_053023.1, read as the reverse complement.
TTAACCTTTGGCCCATGACCAAAACTCATCTTCAAAGCACAGGTACCATCAAAGATGGCTAATGTGAAAGACTTGATCAAGTTATGCATAATGGGGGAAGGAAGAGTTCATTGAGAGAACAATACCCCCCTATATCCGTGCCTACACCTAGAACAACATGATGATGAGTGTGGTGGGATGTGCATAGATTCAAGCCACATTGTTCAAATCAATGATATTTAGCTCATGCCTTAACTCGTGAAATCTTGCTTCATCCAAGGGCTTCGTGAAAATATCTGCAAGGTTATCATGAGTGTTGACATAGTTGAGCTCGATCTCCCCTCGCCTAATGTGATCTCAGATGAAGTGACACCGAATCTCAATATGCTTTATCTTGAAGTGTTGCACCGGGTTGAGAGAAATCTTGATGGCACTTTCATTGTCACACCAAAGAGGCACTTTGTCACAAATGACACCGTAATCCTTTAAAGCTTGCCTCATCCAAAGAAGTTGAGCACCACATACTCTGCTTCGGTGGATGAGAGAGACACACAATTTTGCTTCTTAGAAGACCAACTCACCAAAGAGCAACCAAGAAATTGGCACCGTACGAAAGTTGACTTCGAATCCACTTTGTCTCTCGCCCAATCCGAGTACGAAAAGCCCACAAGGTTGAAGTTAGCTCCTCTTGGGTACCATAAGCCAAAGTTTGGGGTATGTGCCAAATATCGAAAGATTAGCTTGACCGCCACATAGTGGCTTTCCTTACGTGCAGCTTCAAACCGTGCACAAATTCCCACACTCAACATGATATCCAGTCTAGATGCACAAAGGTAAAGCAAGGAGCCAATCATGGAGCGATATACCTTTTGATCCACGACTTTACCATTGGGATCTATGTCAAGTTGGCATTTGACGGACATTGGAGTGGAAGCCGGCTTGGCATCATTTAGCTTGAATCTCTTGAGCATGTCTTGAGTGTATTTGGCTTGGTTGATGAAGGTTCCTTCTCTTCTTTGTTTGATTTCGAACCCGAGAAAGAACTTCAACTCTCCGATCATGGACATCTTGAACTTCGAGGTCATGAGAGTGGCAAATTCCTCATTGAAAGCTTTGTTAGGGGAGCCAATGATAATATCATCAACATATAGTTGGCATACAAACAACTCCCCTTTGACCTTCTTAGTAAAAATATAGGAGTCGATTTTCCCAATTTCAAACCCACGATCTTGCAACAACTCGGTAAGGTGCTCATACCACGCACGTGGGGCTTGTTTAAGGCCATAGAGTGCCTTATTGAGTTGGTACACATGATTGGGGAACTCGGGATCCTCAAACCTCCGGGGTTGTTTGACATACACCAACTCATTAATAGGAACATTAAGAAAAGCACTCTTCACATCCATCTATTGCAACTTGAAGTTATGATGAGAAGCATAGGCAATCAACAAACGAATAGATTCAAGGCGAGCAATGGGAGCAAAGGTTTCACCGTAGTCGATACCCTCGACTTGGGAGTAGCCTTGTGCTACCAAACGAGCCTTGTTGCGAATGATAATTCCATGAGCATCTTGCTTGTTCTTGAATATCCACTTGGTTCCAATGACATTATGGTTCCCCGTTGGCCTTGGCACCAATCTCCACACCTTATTGTGCTCGAAGTTGTTGAGTTCTTCATGCATGGCATTGAGCAAATCTGGATCCTCGAGTGCCTCATAGACCTTTTGGGGTTCAACACAAGAGACAAGCGCGTGATGTTCACAATAGTTTGCTAATTGTCTATGAGTGCTTACCCCCTTTCTTAAGCTTCCATGGACATTCTTCATGAGATGATCTTTGGTAGTGAGCTTGGAGGCAATCTTGGCGGCACGACGCTCCAATTCCTCCTCAAGAGATAGTTGAGGAGCGGTAAATTGATCATCTTGAGCATCGTCTTGAGTTTGTTCTTGATCTTGAGCTTGCTCTTGATCTTGAACTTGCTCAGTGGTGAGAACTTGACCTTGGGCATCACTTGGTGGTTCACCACCATCTTGAGGTTGATCTTGCCCTTGATCTTGTTCATTTGGTTGAGGGCCTTCACTTTGTTCTTCGGAAGCGTGTTGGTCTTGGGTTGGTGATGGTTCCACATGAGTGGAACATTGTCCTTCTCCTTCGGCCACAAGGGGTTCCTCAATGGGTAGTATATGACCAACAACCATTCTTCTTATGGCTTGGGAGGAATTTCATCACCTACACCACAAGTACCACTTTGCTCCACTTGGGAGCCGTTATTCTCATCAAACTCCACGTTACACGTCTCCTCAATGAGTCCGGTGGACTTGTTGAGGACACGGTAAGCATGAGAGTTTGTAGCATAACCAACAAATATGCCCTCATGAGCTCTAGCCTCAAATTTGGACAACCGAACACCTTTCTTGAGAATGAAACACTTACACCCGAACTCCCGGAAGTACTTGAGGTTGGGCTTGTTTCCGGTGAGTATCTCATATGGAGTCTTGTTCAAGCCTTTGCGGAGATAGAGACAATTGGATGCAAGACAATCGGTGTTGATGGCTTCGGCCCAAAAGTTGTACGGAGACTTGAACTCCTCCATCATGGTCCTTGCCGCATCCATCAATGTCCGGTTCTTCCTCTCCGCTACGCCATTTTGTTGAGGGGTGTAAGGTGCGGAATATTGATGCTTGATCCCCTCATCACTAGGAAACTCATCCAAGGTGTAGTTCTTGAACTCGGTGTCGTTGTCACTTCTTATCGTCAAGATCTTTGCATTATGTTGGCGTTGAGCTTCATTTGCAAAGTCGATGACGGTTTGTTGGGTCTCACTCTTCCTCTTGAAGAAATATACCCAAGTGTATCTTGAATAATCATCCACAATCACCAAGAAATACTTTCTACCCCCAAGACTATCAAAGGATGGAGGCCCAAAGAGATCCAAGTGAAGGAGCTCCAAGGGTCTCTTTGAGTAGATGATAGTCGTGGGAGGGTGAGTGTAACGCCCCGGACACACCCGACGGTGGTCGTTACTCCTGGCGGGATCTAGACTGGCCCCACAGATCAATACTAGTCTTTTCTGCGCACTTTGTCCTCACTCATGCGCACCCGGGAGCAACTTCCCGGCCGGTCACCCATCCTGACACTACTCCAAGCTGAGCACGCTTAACTTTGGAGTTCTGTCTGAATGGGCTGCCGGAAAAGAAGGAATTCCTTATTGATATGAGTAATCTATCATCCCTAATAAGCCAGGCCATCACATACACCCCCACTCAAAGGAACCGACGTCCTCGTCGGGCCACAGGAACATTCCCTCTTGGCACATACGTCTGTGCTTCCAGTCCAGTAGATGTGCCATGCCGTGTGCCACGACGGGTCACAAACGTCATGAACAACATGACCACGCACCTGTCCGCAACCATCCGTGTAACTGCGAGGGTCGGCTCTGATACCAACTTGTAACGCCTCAGACACACCCGCCGGTGGTCGTTACTCCTGGCGGGATCTAGACTGGCCCCACAAATCAATACTAGTCTTTTCTTCGCACTTTGTCCTCACTCATGCACATCCGGGAGCAACTTCCCGGCCGGTCACCCATCCTGACACTACTCCAAGATGAGCACGCTTAACTTTGGAGTTTTGTCTGAATGGGCTACCGGAAAAGAAGGAATTCCTTATTGATATGAGTAGTCCATCATCCCTAATAAGCCAGGCCATCACAGTGAGCCTTCTCATGTAGCTTTCCTTCGATACAAGCACTACAAGCACGATCTTTGGCAAAACTAACATTTATTAGTCCATGGACATGGTCCCCCCTTAAGAAGACTTTGCAAAGATCTCATATTGACATGGGCTAAATGGCGATGCCAAAGCCATCCCACGTCAACTTTAGTCATTAGGCATGTCGCGGTCTTAGTGGGTCGCTTTGAAAAGTTAATCACATAAATACCGTTCTCAACATGCCCAACAAAGGCTACTTTAAGTGTCTTGCTCCACAAGAGGGCCACAATATCAATATCAAAGAAAGTGGCAAATCCCATGAGTGCAAGTTGACGAACGAAAAGTAAGTTGTATGCAAGGGACTCAACAAGCATGACTTTCTCGATCGTGAGATCATGAGAAATGACAACCTTGCCAAGCCCCAATACCTTAGAAGATGAGGCGTCACCCAACTGGACATTGGTGGGCATAGATGAAATCTTGTGCACGTCCACCACCAAGTCCTTGCTTCCGGTCATATGATTTGTGGCTCCACCATCGAGCAACCATGATCCCCCACCAGAAGCAAACACCTACAAGAGATAAATGCTTGGTTTTAGGTACCCATTTTGTAATGGGTCCTTTGATGTTAGCAACAAGGGTCTTAGGAACCCAAATAGACCATTCAATGTACTTATAAGGAGAGCCAACAAATTTGGCATAAACATGCCCATCACTAGCACGGCACAACACATAAGAAGGGTTAAAGTCGTCGGCTTTGTTGGGAAGGGTGGTATTGCCCTTCTTGACACCACCACCCTTCACATTGTTCTTCTTCTCCTTAGAATCACCCTATCCCTCCTTCACAAAAGTTTGCTTGAGAGGAGGAGGTCGTTTGGCCTTGTCATTCTTCTTCTTGTTCTTGGACTTGTGTGCAAACCCAATTCCCTCCTTGGGCACAACTTCCTTTTGATTGCTCAAAAGGTTGTTGAGGTTCTTCTCACCTTGTATGCAAGACACAAGGCCTTTCTCAAGTTGCTCCTTCAACTTTGGATCCTCCTCCACAAGATGCACATGCTCACAACATGGGTGTAACGCCCACGATGCGGCTATATCTCCCACGTGTCGAGGCATGACTTAGAGGCATAACCGCATGGTGGTTTAGTCGCAAGTGGGGTAATCTTCACACAATCCCATGTACTAAATAAGAAAAGGATAAAGAGTTGGCTTACAATCACCACTTTACACAAATAACAAGTTAAATATACATCATCCAGAGTACAAACAAGGTCCGACTACGGAACCAAAATAAAAGAAGACAACCCCAAATGCTAGATCCCCGATCGTCCCAACCGGGCACCTCTACTGATCAACCAGAAAAGACACAAAACAACGATCAAGATCTTCATCGAGCTCCCACTTGAGCTCGGTTGCGTTACCTGCACTGGTATCATCGGCACCTGCAACTGTTTGGAAGTATCCGTGAGTCACGAGGACTCAACAATCTCACACCCACGAGATCAAGACTATTTAAGCTTATGGTAATGAGGTGGAGCTGCAGCAAGCACTAAGCAAAATATGGTGGCTAACATACGCAAATATGAGCGACAAGAGAAGCAACACAACGGTCGTGAAACTAGAAGTGATCCTGAAACTACTTACGTTCAAGCATAACACAAGACCGTGATCACTTCCCGGACTCCACCGAAAAGAGACCATCACGGATTCACACGTGGTTGATGTATTTTAATTAACTCAAGTGTCAAGTTCTCTACAACCGGACATTAACAAATTCCCATCTGCCACATAACCGTGGGCACGGATTTCGAAAGTTTAAACCCTGCAGGGGTGTCCCAACTTAGCCCATCACAAGCTCTCACGGTCAACGAAGGATATTCCTTCTCCCGGAAAGACCCGATCAGTATCGGAATCCCGGTTACAAGACATTTAGATAATGGTAAAACAAGACCAGCAAAGGCGCCCGACGTGCCGACAGATCTCGATAAGAGCTGCACATATCTCGTTCTCAGGGCACACCAGATAGGTCAAGCTATGAGTAAAACCAGCCCTCAAGTTGCCCCGAGGTGGCCCCGCAGGTTGCCCGGTTCGGACCAACACTTAGAGAAGCACTGCCCCCCGAGGGGGGGGGGTTAAAATAAAGATGACCCTCGGGCTCCGGAAACCCAAGGGAAAAATGCTTAGGTTGTTAGGCAAATGTAAAACCAAGGTTGGGCCTTGCTGGAGGAGTTTTATTCAAAGCAAACTGTCAAGGGGTTCCCATAACACCTAACAGCGTAAGGAACGCAAAATCAAGGAACAGAACACCGGTATGACGGAAAATAGGGCGGCAAGAGTGGAACAAAACACCAGGCATAAGGCCGAGCCTTCCACCCTTTACCAAGTATATAGATGCATTAATTAAAATAAGAGATATTGTGATATCCCAACATGGAACATACTTCAACTTCACCTGCAACTAGCAACGCTATAAGTAGGGCTGAGCAAAAGCGGTAACCTAGCCAAACAACGGTTTGCTAGGATGGTTGAAATGGGTTAGAGGCTTGTCATGGCAATATGAGAGGCATGATATAACAATGGGTAGGTAGCGCGACATAGCGATAGAGCGAACAACTAGCAAGAAAAGATAGAAGTAATTTCGAGGGTATGGTCATCTTGCCTGAGATCACGTAAGGAAGAAGAACGAGTCCAAGAAGTAGACGACCCAATGTAGTCGAACGAATCCTCACAACTCCGTAATGAAACTGAAGCTAACGAGAGATGCAACCCGGAAAGAAGCAAGCAACATAGTAAACAACCATCACATAAACATGGCATGATGCACAACCAAGTATGATGCATGTCCGGTTTAATGAGGCATGGCAAAGTGCAACAAACAATACTACAAATTAAGTGGAGATCAATATGCAACGAGTTGCATATGGACGAAACACCACATTCAATTACTTAGTTCTCTCTCCTTTATGTACCCAGCAATATTAAATGTTATTAAACATGGCAAGGGGTGAAGCATATGAAAACTACCTATCTAGGCAAGTTTAAATGAGGCCGGAAATAACAAACACAATTCTGGAAAATCCTCATGTGCATATTTTAGTTTTGGTACTGTTCTGCCCTAAACCATATTTTAGAGTTGTTAAACATGCAAAGTAATGCCACCATGTTAAACTATGCATTTTTCTGCCCCATTTACATATAAAGTTTATTAAGTTTGGAGCTACGGCTATTTAGTTATGAAATAAATCATTTTAGCATGTTATTTAGGCAAATTAATACAAAAATCAAGTTTAAATATTTTAATCATGCATGAAAGTTGGAAATTATGAAACTAGACAAGATTCTAAGCATTTTTCATATATGAAACTGTCGGGGAACGTAGCAATAATTCAAAAAATTTCCTACGTGTCACCAAGATCAATCTAGGAGATACTAGCAACGAGAGAGAGGGAGTGCATCTTCATACCCTGGAAGATTGCTAAGCGGAAGCGTTACAAGAACGCAGTTGGTGGAGTCGTACACGCAGCGATTCAGATCGCGGTTGATACCGATCTAAGCGCCGAACAACGGCGCCTCCGCGTTCAACACACGTACAGCCCGGGGACATCTCCTCTTTCTTGATCCAGCAAGATGAGACGAGAAGTTGAGGGAGAACTCCGACAGCGCAATGGCATGGTGGTGATGGAGCTCGTGGTTCTCCGGCAAGGCTTCGCCAAGCGCTATGGAGGAGGAGGAGGTGTAGGAGAGGGGGAGGGGCTGCGCCAGGGGAAGGGTGTGGCTGCCCTCTCTCTCCCTCACTATATATAGGGGGAAGGGGGGTGGAGGAGGCACCCTAGGGTTCCCTAGGGGAGGGGCGGCGGCCATAGGGGAAACCCTAGATGGGTTTGGGTGCCCCCACCCCTAGGAAACTTGCCCCCCAAGCCGGGAGGGGTGGCTGCCCTAGGGGAGGCGCCCCCACCTCTCCAGGTTACATGAGATGGGGTGGGAGGGGCGCTCAGCCCCTTAGTGGTCTGATGTGCCCCTCCCCTTGGCCCATAAGGCCCCCAACTCTTGCCGCGGCCTCCGAAACCCCTTTCGGACACGCTGGTCGTCACCCGGTACCCCCGGAACAATTTCGGACTCCAATACCCTTCGTCCAATATATCGATCTTCACCTCTGGACCATTCCGGAACTCCTCGTCACGTCCGGGATCTCATTCGGGACTCCGAACAACCTTCGGTAACCACATACTATTTCCCATAACAACTCTAGCATCACCGAACCTTAAGTGTGTAGACCCTACGGGTTCGGGAACCATGCAGATATGATCGAGACATCTCTCCGGCCAATAACCAACAAAGGGATCTAGATACCAATGTTGGCTCCCACATGTTCCAATGATCTCATCAGATGAACCACATTGTCGAGGATTCAATCAATCCCGTATGCAATTCCCTTTGTCTATCAGTATGTTACTTGCCCGAGATTCAATCGTCGGTATCCCCATACCTCATTCAATCTCGTTACCGGCAAGTCTCTTTACTCGTTCCGTAACGCATGATCCCGTGACCAACTCCTTAGTCACATTGAGCTCATTATGATGATGCATTGCCGAGTGGGCCCAGAGATACCTCTTCGTCATACGGAGTGACAAATCCCAATCTCGATTCGTGCCAACCCAACAGATACTTTCGGAGATACCCGTAATGCACCTTTATAGCCACCCAGTTACATTGTGATGTTTGGCACACCCAAAGCACTCCTACGGTATCCAGGAGTTACACAATCTCATGGTTTATGGAAATGATACTTGACATTAGAAAAGCTTTAGCAAACGAACTACACGATCTTGTGCTATGCTTAGGATTGGGTCTTGTCCATCACATCATTCTCCTAATGATGTGATCCCGTTATCAATGACATCCAGTGTCCATGGTCAGGAAACCACGACCATCTATTGATCAACGAGCTAGTCAACTAGAGGCTTACTAGGGACATATTATGATCTATGTATTCACACATGTATTATAGTTTCCGGTTAATACAATTATAGCATGAATAATAGACAATAATCATGAACAAGGAAATAGAATAATAACCATTTTATTATTGCCTCTAGGGAATATTTCCAACAGAAACATTTTAATCTGATGCATGGTTTGCGAGTTAGGATATGCATGAACATGAGGGGCTTTTCTGTAAAACTGAAATTCCCTGGATAATAGATAAATTCGCTGACAGAAAAAAAAGATTTGGGCCGAAACTGATGCATGTTGGACCGATAGAGAGGAGGGGCTGTGGGAATCTCACCCTGGGCTGAGGCCCACAATAGAGAGGAGAGGGGTGCACTGGGCCTTAGCGCGCGGCTGCGGTTCGATGCAGCGGATGTGGCCCGCGACAGCGACCGGTCAACGCGGAGGAGATCGAAGGAGAGGGCGAGGTCAACGGCAAGGCAGGGGCGCGTGCAGGGACTTGGCGCGGCAGCCGGCGGAGCTCCAACAACGGAGGGAGGCGGAGCTCACCGGGGATGGAGGGATCCGGGCGCGGGGGTTCCAGATCTGGTGACGATGCGTCCTGATACGTCTCCAACGTATCTATATTTTTTTGATTGCTCCATGCTATATTATCTACTGTTTTGGACATTATTGGGCTTTATTATCCACATTTATATTATTTTTGGGACTAACCTATTAACCGGAGGCCCAGCCCAGAATTGCTGTTTTTTTTGCCTATTTTAGGGTTTCGAAGAAAAGGAATATCAAATGAAGTCCAAACGGAATGAAACCTTCAGGAACATGATTTTCTCAATGAACAAGACCCAGGAGACTTGGACCCTACGTCAAGACACAAAAGAGGAGGCCACAAGGTAGGGGGGCGCGCCTGCCTACCCCAAGCGCGCCCTCCACCCTCGTGGGGCCCCTGTTGCTCCACCGACGTACTCCTTCCTCCTATATATACCTACGTACCCCCAAACGATCAGATACAGAACCAAAGCCCTAATTCCACCGCCGCAACTTTCTGTATCCACGAGATCCCATCTTGGGGCCTATTCCGGAGCTCCGCTGGAGGGGGCATTGATCACGGAGGGCTTCTACATCAACACCATAGCCCCTCCGATGAAGTGTGAGTAGTTTACCTCAGACCTACGGGTCCATAGTTAGTAGCTAGATGGCTTCTTCTCTCTTTTTGGACCTCAATACAATGTTCTCCCCCTCCCTTGTGGAGAACTATTCGATGTAATCTTCTTTTTGCGGTGTGTTTGTTGAGACCGATGAATTGTGGGTTTATGATCAAGTCTATCTATGAACAATATTTGAATCTTCTCTGAATTCTTTTATGTATGATTGGTTATCTTTGCAAGTCTCTTCGAATTATCAGTTTGGTTTGGCCTACTAGATTGATCTTTCTTGCAATGGGAGAAGTGCTTAGCTTTGGGTTCAATCTTGCGGTGTCCTTTCCCACTGACAGTAGGGGCAGCAAGGCACGTATTGTATTGTTGCCATCGAGGATAACAAGATGGGGTTTTCTTCATATTGCATGAGTCTATCCCTCTACATCATGTCATCTTGCTTAGGGCGTTACTCTGTTTTCATTAACTTAATACTCTAGATGCATGCTAGATAGCGGTCGATGAGTGGCGTAATAGTAGTAGATGGAGGCAGGAGTCGGTCTACTTGTCTCGGACGTGATGCCTATATACATGATCATACCTAGATATTCTCATAACTATGCTCAATTCTGTCAATTGCTCAACAGTAATTTGTTCACCCACCATAGAATACTTATGCTCTCGAGAGAAGCCACTAGTGAAACCTATGGCCCCCGGGTCTATCTTCATCATATTAATCTCCTACTAATTAGTTATTTCCTTTGCTATTTACTTTGCCTTTATTTTACCTTGCATCTTTATCATAAAAATACCAAAAATATTATCTTATCATATCTATCGGATCTCACTCTCGTAAGTGGCCTCGTAGGGATTGACAACCCCTATTTGCGTTGGTTGCGAGGATTTATTTGTTTTGTGCAGGTACGAGGGACTCGCGCGTAGCCTCCTACTAGATTGACACCTTGGTTCTCAAAAACTGACAGAAATACTTACACTACTTTGCTGCATCATCCCTTCCTCTTCGGGGAAAACCAACGCAGTGCTCAAGAGGTAGCAAGAAGGATTTCTGGCGCCGTTGCCGGGGAGGTCTATGCAAAATTCAACATACCAAGTACCCATCACACACCCTTATCTCCCGCATTACATTATTTGCCATTTGCCTCTCGTTTTCCTCTTCCCCACTTCACCCTTGCCATTTTATTCGCCCTCTCTCTCTATCCTCCCTCTCTTTCTCCGTTTGCCTCTTTTTGCCCGCTTGCTTTTTGTTTGCTGGTGTGTTAGTTGGTTTGCTAGTCATTATGGCTAGTCCTTTACATTCTGCCTCTATGTCTAAAATTGGGGAAACTATTGTCGATAATAATATGATGAAAAATTCTGATGCTCCTACTAAAGAACCCACCATCTTACATACAAAAAAATTCTGTGTTGGTAGTGGTAATATTATTGGAAAAGGAGTTATTCAAGATTTCTTTACTTGTGCCGGTGCTTTACCTTCTATGGGTAGTTCTATCCTTCATAGAACTAGTAGTCTTGCGGACGCTATTGCCATGCTTGTAGTTGAACTTGAAAGACAATTCATGCACATGCATCCTTCCATACAAAGGATTTTTCTGGAATTTTCTAATATTGAGCATTCTTCTGTTAAGTGTGCCGCTACTATCTTTTTGGCTGATGAGTTTAGATTCATAATAAAAGAGGCCAAAGAAATCTTTGCGCATTATAGGGTGGACGCTTGCCGTCCTCCCATAAAGGCTATCCTCTTTGATCAAGATGAAATAACGCGTTTTCAATCTTTAGACTATGTTGCTTTCAATGAAAATCTTAGAAAAAGGGTTCCTACCAATATTTTAGTTGATAGAATTTCTGAACTTAATGATGATTTGGCCATTAGAAATAATGAACTAGGATATTCTCTTGAATATAGGCTCACGAAGTTCTGTCAAAAGAATGCTTATAATGATGAATTGGTTGTGCAATATGAAGGACCAAAGGAGGAACCTATACCTCCCAAGGTCGATCTTGGGGACTTTTTGTCCCATTAAATTTAGCCCTTTTGATTACTTTTTCTTGCCTCAAAGAAAATTTTCTGCCAAACGTAGAGAATATGAAATGAGTTTTAATAATCTATCTTACTATTATGGCAATACCTAGATCTATTCTTGCTTGTTATGCCTAGCTAGGGGCGTTAAACGACAGCGCTTGTTGCGAGGCAACCCAATTTTATTTTTATTCCTTGCTTTTTGCTCCTGTTTAGTAATAAATAATTTATCTAGCCTCTGTTTTGGTTTTGTTTTTTGTGTTTAATTAGTGTTTGTGCCAAGTAGAACCATTGGGAAGACTTGGGGAAAGTCTTGTTGAACTTGCTGTAAAAAACAGAAACTTTAGCGCTCACGAGAACTGCAGCCATTTTTATTTGGAGAGTGCTATTTAGTTAATTATTTTTGAAGATGATTAATAGATAAATTCCTCACGTTCAGAAATTTATTTTAGAATTTTTGGGGTTCCAGATATTGAGCTAGATACAGATTACTACAGACTGTTCTGTTTTTGACAGATTCTGTTTTTGTGTGTTGTTTTCTTATTTTGATGAATCTATGGCTAGTAAAATAGTTTATAAACCATAGATAAGTTGGAATACAGTAGGTATAACACCAATATAAATAAATAATGAGTTGATTACAGTACCTTGAAGTGGTCTTTTATTTTCTTTCGCTAACGGAGCTCACGAGATTTTCTACTTTAAGTTTTGTGTTGTGAAGTTTTCAAGTTTTGGGTAAAGATTTGATGGATTATGGAACAAGGAGTGGCAAGAGCCTAAGCTTGGGGATTCCCATGGCACCCCCAAGATAATCTAAGGACACCTAAAAGCCAAATCTTGGGGATGCCCCAGAAGGCATCCCCTCTTTCGTCTACTTCTATCGGTAACTTTACTTGGAGCTATATTTTTATTCGCCACATGATATGTGTTTTGCTTGGAGCGTCTTGTATTATTTGAGTCTTTGATTTTTAGTTTACCATAATCATCCTTGATGTACACACCTTTTGAGAGATCCATACATGATTTGGAATTTGTTAGAATACTCTATGTGCTTCGCTTATATCTTTTGAGTTATATAGTTTTGCTCTAGTACTTCACTTATATCTTTTAGAGCACGGTGGTGGATTTGTTTTATAGAAACTATTGATCTCTCATGCTTCACTTAGATTATTTTGAGAGTCTTAATAGCATGGTAATTTGCTTAAAATCCTAATATGCTAGGTATTCAAAGTTAGTAAAATTTTCTTAAGAGTGTTTTGAATACTAAGAGAAGTTTGATGCTTGATGATTGTTTTGAGATATGGAGGTAATAATATCAAAGTCGTGCTAGTTGAGTAGTTGTGAAATTGAGAAATACTTGTGTTGAAGTTTGCAAGTCCCGTAGCATGCATGCATGGTAAACGTTATGTAACAAATTTGAAACATGAGGTGTTATTTGATTGTCTTCCTTATGAGTGGTGGTCGGGGACGAGCGATGGTCTTTTCCTACCAATCTATCCCCCTAGGAGCATGCGTGTAGTACCGAGGTTTTTGATGACTTGTAGATTTTTGCAATAAGTATGTGAGTTCTTTATGACTAATGTTGAGTCCATGGATTATACACACTCTCACCCTTCCATCCTTGCTAGCCTCTTCGGTACCGTGCATTGCCCTTTCTCACATTGAGAGTTGGCGCAGACTTCGCCGGTGCATCCAAACCCCGTGATATGATACGCTCTTTCACACATAAACCTCCTTATATCTTCCTCAAAACCGCCACCATACCTACCTATTATGGCATTTCCATAGCCATTCCGAGATATATTGCCATGCAACTTTCCACCATTCTGTTCATCATGACACAATCATCATTGTCATATTGCTTAGCATGATCATGTAGTTGACATAGTATTTGTGGCAAAGCCACCGTTCATAATTCTTTCATACATGTCACTCTTGGTCCATTGCATATCCCAGTACACCACCGAAGGCATTCATATAGAGTCATACTTTGTTCTAGTATCGAGTTGTAAATAAATAGAAGTGTGATGATCATTATTTTCTAGAGCATTGTCCCAAGTGAGGAATAAAAAAAAGAGAAAGGCCATAAAAAGGGGAGAAAGGCCCAAATAAAAAAAAGAAAAAAATGAGAGAAAAATAGAGAAGGGACAATGTTACTGTCCTTTGCCACACTTGTGCTTCAAAGTAGCACCTTAATCTTCATGTTAGAGAGTCTCTTGTTTTGTCACTTTCATATACTAGTGGGAATTTTTCATTATAGAACTTGGCTTGTATATTCCAACAATGGGCCTCCTCAAGTGCCCTAGGTCTCCGTGAGCAAGCAAGTTGGATGCACACCCACTTAGTTTTATTTTGTTGAGCTTTCATACATTTATAGCTCTAGTGCATCCATTGCATGGCAATCCCTTCTCTTTGCATTAACATCAATCGATGGGTATCTCCATAGCCCATTGGTTAGCCTCGTTGATGTGAGACTTTATCCTTTTTTGTCTTCTCCACATAACCCCTCATTATATTCTATTCCACCCATAGTGCTATGTCCATGGCCCGCGCTCATATATTGCGTGAAAGTTTATAGGTTTGAGATTACTAAAGTATGAAACAATTGCTTGGCTTGTCATCGGGGTTGTGCATGATGAGAGCATTCTTATGTGACGAAAATGAAACATGACTAAACTATATGATTTTGTAGGGATGAACTTTCTTTGGCCATGTTATTTTGAGAACACATAATTGCTTAGTTAGTATGCTTGAAGTATTATTATTTTTATGTCAATATGAACTTTTGTCTTGAATCTTTCGGATCTGAATATTCATACCACAATTAAGAAGAATTACACTAAAATTATGCCAAGTAGCACTCTGCATCAAAAATTCTGTTTTTATCATTTACCTACTCGAGGACGAGCATGAATTAAGCTCGGGGATGCTTGATACGTCTCCAATGTATCTATAATTTTTGATTGCTCCATGCTATATTATCTACTGTTTTGGACATTATTGGGCTTTATTATCCACTTTTATATTATTTTTGGGACTAACCTATTAACCGGAGGCCCAACCCAGAATTGCTGTTTTTTTTGCCTATTTTAGGGTTTCGAAGAAAAGAAATATCAAACAGAGTGCAAACGGAATGAAACCTCCGGGAACATGATTTTCTCAATGAACAAGACCCAGGAGACTTGGACCCTACGTCAAGACACAAAAGAGGAGGCCACGAGGTAGGGGGGCGCGCCTGCCTACCCCAGGCGCGCCCTCCACCCTCGTGGGGCCCCTGTTGCTCGACCGACGTACTCCTTCCTCCTATATATACCTACGTACCCCCAAACGATCAGATACAGAGCCAAAGCCCTAATTCCACCGCCGCAACTTTCTGTATCCACGAGATCCCATCTTGGGGCCTGTTCCGGAGCTCCGCCGGAGGGGGCATCAATCACGGAGGGCTTCTACATCAACACCATAGCCCCTCCGATGAAGTGTGAGTAGTTTACCTCAGACCTACGGGTCCATAGTTAGTAGCTAGATGGCTTCTTCTCTCTTTTTGGATCTCAATACAATGTTCTCCCCCTCCCTTGTGGAGAACTATTCGATGTAATCTTCTTTTTGCGGTGTGTTTGTTGAGACCGATGAATTGTGGGTTTATGATCAAGTCTATCTATGAACAATATTTGAATCTTCTCCGAATTGTTTTATGTATGATTGTTTATCTTTGTAAGTCTGTTCGAATTATCAGTTTGGTTTGGCCTACTAGATTGATCTTTCTTGCAATGGGAGAAGTGCTTAGCTTTGGGTTCAATCTTGCGGTGTCCTTTCCCAGTGACAGTAGGGGCGGCAAGGCACGTATTGTATTGTTGCCATCGAGGATAACAAGATGGGGTTTTCTTCATATTGCATGAGCCTATCCCTCTACATCATGTCATCTTGCTTAAGGCGTTACTCTGTTTTCATTAACTTAATACTCTAGATGCATGCTAGATAGCGGTCGATGAGTGGCGTAATAGTAGTAGATGGAGGCAGGAGTCGGTCTACTTGTCTCGGACGTGATGCCTATATACATGATCATACCTAGATATTCTCATAACTATGCTCAATTCTGTCAATTGCTCAACAGTAATTTGTTCACCCACCATAGAATACTTATGCTCTCGAGAGAAGCCACTAGTGAAACCTATGGCCCCCGGGTCTATCTTCATCATATTAATCTCCTACTACTTAGTTATTTCCTTTGCTATTTACTTTGCCTTTATTTTACCTTGCATCTTTATCATAAAAATACCAAAAACCTTATCATATCTATCGGATCTCACTCTCGTAAGTGGCCTTGCAGGGATTGACAACCCCTATTTGCGTTGGTTGCGAGGATTTATTTGTTTTGTGCAGGTACGAGGGACTCGCGCGTAGCCTCCTACTGGATTGATATGGTTCTCGAAAACTGAGGGAAATACTTACGCTACTTTGCTGCATCATCCCTTCCTCTTCGGGGAAAACCAACACAGTGCTCAAGAGGTAGCACGTCCGAAACAAGGTCAACGGCGAGCTCCATCGGGCGGCCATGGAGGAGCTCCTGCAGGAGAGAGAGGGAACATGAGAGGGAAGACGAGGGAGAACCAGAGGGAGGAGAGGAACAGGGTAGCGGGGTCCGGCATGGGTGGTCTCCGGTGGTGGCTCCTACAAGGCCGCCAGTGAGGACGGGGCTGGACTTGTCGCTGGCATGAGGATCCTCCGATCCAGACGAGCGAGGCAGCGAAGAGCTCGGGTGCACGCGGGCTTGCAGCGGGCGGCCTCGGTCCTAGATCGGTAGCAGCGGGCCGGATGCGGGCCTGCAGGGCCGCGACGAAGTTGGGCGCGGGGAGGACGCGTGGCGCCATCCCGTTGGCTGCGGGCGTCTGCGTGGTGGCGGCTGGCCACTAGGAGCCCGCCACGTGGCGCTGGAGGGGTGGACGGCGACGGATTTGAGGTGGGAGGCAGCGGCTGGAAGGTGGAGGTGGCGGCTGCGGGTTGGGGCGCAAATTTTTGAGGAGGGGGAAGGCTAGAGGTACCCAAAATGGCATGGAGGGGGTCTATATAAGGCAAGGGGGCTAGGGTTAGGGGATTTGAGGCCGTTTCGGAGCCGTTCGATCTCGATCGGACGATACGGAGCGGAGGTGGGTTAGATAGGTGGGCTAGTGGGCTGTGCTAGAGAGGTTGGGCTGAGATGAGAGGGAAGAAGGCAGCCCGGCAACCGTTTTTGGAGACCAAAAATGTCCGACATATGACCGGCTACTATTACCACTATATTTATCCGTTGGGGCATCAAACGAACTCCGAATGTGATGAAACTTGGCAGGCGGCCTATTGACAACATAACAACACGGTATGCCAACTTTCAACCCATTCTGAGAACATTCTCCGGCCACTTATAAAATAATATTTCGGAGGTGCCGCGGGCGCGTGCAAGGGTGTCTGGGCTCAGAACGGACAACGGAAAGAACTGGGAGATTCGAACGAATGCAAGTTTTGAAAACATGCAGATGCAATGCGGATGATGACATGGCAAGATGCAACATGCAAGCGAATGACAAGGCAACAACAGCGAATAACTGGAAGACATGTGGGGCGCAACAGTCTCGGGGCGTTACAACACTCCACCACTACAAGAGGATCTTGTCCCGATATCTAGGATGGCACCGGAGGAAAACGGGAGAGGAAGACGAGAGGTAAACTAAGTTGCTTCTTGTACAAACGAGTGAAACCAATGAACCTTGAGAGGTTAAACTAATTGAAAGAAAGAATACAACGAAGATGAACAAAGTTGAAAACACTCTGTTAGGAAGAGGAACAAGGAACATTGCGAAAATATTTAGGTTGCAAAGACAAGAATGAAGAGCTCCAGCGACAAGGAAGGACATGTAACCACTCCGGTTGAAACAGAATAAGCAAGGGAAAATAGAAGATAGATCATTGGAATAAAATAATGGAGATGAAAAAGCCAGCTTCTGCCAAAATGAGCTTGGAAAGCACCCTTCCAAGAAGGTTATAATGGAGTTGTTGAAAAATTAAACAACAAAAGAATAAGGTTGTTGTGGGCTTATGGAAAACATCTCAAAATTATGAGGTGAAATTTGCCACTAACGGAAATAATAGATTGGATTGATATCAACAAGGAGACGATAAACTTATTTCACCGGGAGGATAAATGAAGAACTTGGGTCATTTATAAGCACCATAAATAGCAACAATCCTTAGGGAAAGCTTTAGGTGAAATATAACCCAAGATAACTCCAATGAAGAGATTGATGGGTTGTAAAGGATCTCATGAACGAATTGAAAATGATGGGTTTAAAATATGCCATTCTGGACAACTTGTGAATCATGAAAGATGAAAGAAAATTGTCAAAAGTGACATAACACCACCTCAAAAGATAAGGTAGAACGAATTGCATTTCGGAATGCAAGATGAAGAATACTTGAACTCCTCAAAATAAGACATGTGTTGAACACCATATTTATTTTAGAGTATAGCTTGGCGGATCATAACTTCGAGAGAAATCTTGAAGAACAATTGAAGAATGAAAAGAATCCTTGACGAGCCACCATGTTGAGCCACCATGAAGAACTCCGGTAACGAAAGGATGATAAAAAGAAAGAGAAGTTGAAAACGCAAGGTGAAGCCTTGTGATGATTTAGATGGAGCTTCGTCAGGATATAATTGAAATAACTTGGAGCTCTGGAAAAGAAAAGATGAAGCATCTCGAACCGAGAAATGTGACATGATGAACAACTCTGGAAAGAGAAAACTAGATCACTTGGATGAAACAATAACAAGAATTACTTATGCGCATCCTTCACCAATTTAAATTGGTGACAAGCAACAGATTGCATACAACTTATTCTCGTAGAAAGGATTAAGATAGATATAGCGCAAACTTGGGAAGGTCTTCGACGAATCACCGGGAGGATTGGGAAGAATGAATGAGTTGATAAGATACCAAGAGAAGAGTAATCTTGAATGGACCACCGTAAGACTTGAAAATGAATGTAGCAAAGGCACAATTCACCGGGAAGAATTAGAAAATGAATAAGATACTTGACAAAATTTAGATATAAGTGAATGAAGAGATCACAAGCTGATTAGAGAAAACTTGAATGATGCCCAGGTAAGATTTGGAGAACGAGAGTTGAAAGCTGGAATGAATAATTCTGAGATGATGGACTCCGAAGAATCAAACTGAAAACATCCCTGGATTTCTCCGGATGGGTGAAAATAATTCTCACAATCGAAAACAATTATGAGAGGATGGCATCAAGCTTGAACTAAGAATCTTCGAGAGAAGGCACAAGATTTAGAGGAAACACTTCTTCGGTCTTCAAATGTTGAGAATGACGAAAAGAAACACCACCAAATTGTTGAGACACTCCGAAATAATGAAGAATAGAAAGGTTGAACCAACGATGAAAATAATTTGAAAGATCTTGGAGAAAGATATTTGACTGATGATAATTCATTCTTACGTCAAACTTTGCAATGAATTTGAGAATAACTCCGGAAAGAATTAGAAGAGTCAGGTAAGATCCTGGAAAAAGACCTGTGGGTTAGGGACCACTCAATAGAAACACCGTTGAACGATTGCTTAGGAAGAGATAATGCACCAGTTGATTTGAACGTCTTGAATAAGGTAACAACCTCGAAATAGCTTGGAAGGAATAAGAATGGAAACTTGAATCTTCTGGGATATCTTCAGTACTCCATATAACATGAATAGCAAGATGTGGATGATTAAGAGGTGCACCAGCATGATAAAACATTTGAAAAGAGGAAAAGGGACATGATCAACACCGAAAACTTGAATTGGATCCACTAGAGAAGAAAAGAGAAGAAGAATGATAAACTTGAGGCTCCGTTAGTATCTTCTTGAGAATCACCGGATAAGAACACTGAAAGAAAGGAATGAAGAGACTTCACATCCATAAGATGGATACTTGATTAAGAAATCCGAGTCCTTGAAGAAACAAGGGGTGAGAGGGCGGGAAAACAAAGGCAACTTGGAACGGATGAAACAAATACTGTGGGGAAAGAATTGAAAAGACAACCTTGATGATTAAGAAGGATTAACATCCACATAGAAATATGAGAACACCACTTGGAAAAAGGTATGTAATCAACACTTGACATTGAAGCATCTCGAATATCACAACTCAAAACAAAACAAAGGATTGGCTTGCAGAATAAGCCGGAATAGATACATATGATAGAGATTTACCCAATCCCATATCATGCATATGTCGGAAAGATATTCTAGGAGCTACTTGACTTCCCACTTATAAACTCCTGAAACTTTCTGGTTATGCAATCAGGTGTTGGGGATACAGGGTAAGCATATTATCTCACGCAAACTAACAATCCCTACATCCAGCTGTATCCATTCGTCAACACATAACCAAGAAACCTTCAGAAATCATGTACCTACACCTTCGAAAAGCATTCGTTATATGAGTTATGGCAATACTCCCCAACTCCCGCCCCAGTGGCGTCAAGGTTATGTCACGAACAACTGCATAAAAGAGATTTTCGATGTCGGCGAAACCCACGTATTTCAGAACTGCAACGATAAAATTGTGATGACAACACCTCGGAGCTCAACTCCCCGGGACACTGCCACAACCCCTAAATGTCAGGAGGCACCAAGAACAATGTTCTTGTCACAAGACTATCGGGACGATTCCAACATACCCGCGTGATCCTAAAAAAAATCATGAGATTTGAGGAGAGAAAAGTCAAAACTTCTACGTCAGGAGGCCTCACCAGAGCGACGAAGGGTCTGAGGAGTAAAAAGAATCCTACTCTCTGATATATATAATCCTAAGACTTAAAACATTTTGTTCTAGACTCAACAACGTCAGCGATTCGATCAAGAAGGGGGCTCCTAAGTCGGGGATGGCTCTGATTACCAACTTGTAATGCCCATGATGCAACTATATCTCCCACGTGCCGAGGCATGACTTAGAGGCATAACCGCATGGTGGTTTAGTCGCAGGTGGGGTAATCTTCACACAATCCCATGTACTGAATAAGAAAGGGATAAAGAGTTGGCTTACAATCGCCACTTCACACAAATAACAAGTTAAACACACATCATCCAGAGTACAAACAAGGTCCGACTACGGAACCAAAATAAAAGAAGACAACCCCAAATGCTAGATCCCTGATCGTCCCAACTGGGCACCTCTACTGATCAACCGGAAAAGACACAAAACAACGATCAAGATCTTCATCGAGCTCCCACTTGAGCTCGGTTGCATCACCTGCACTGGTATCACCGACCCCTGCAACTGTTTGGAAGTATCCGTGAGTCACGAGGACTCAGCAATCTCACACCCGCGAGATCAAGGCTATTTAAGCTTATGGGTAGGATAAGGTAATGAGGTGGAGCTGCAGCAAGCACTAAGCAAAATATGGTGGCTAACATACGCAAATAAGAGCGAGAAGAGAAGCAACGCAACAGTTGTGAAACTAGAAATGATCAAGAAGTGATCCTGAAACTACTTACGTTCAAGCATAACACAAGAACGTGTTCACTTCCCGGACTCCGCCGAAAAGACACCATCACAGCTACACACGCGGTTGATGTATTTTAATTAAGTCAAGTGCCAAGTTCTCTACAACTGGGCATTAACAAATTCCCATCTGCCACATAATTGCGGGCACGACTTTTGAAAGTTTAAACCCTGCAGGGGTGTCCCAACTTAGCCCATCACAAGCTCTCACGGTCAACGAAGGATATTGCTTCTCCCGGAAAGACCCGATCGGTCTCGGAATCCCGGTTACAAGACATTTCGACAATGGTAAAACAAGACCTGCAAAGCCGCCCGATGTGCCGACAAATCCCGATAGGAGCTGCACATATCTCGTTCTTAGGGCACACCAGATAGGTCAAGCTACGAGTAAAACCAGCCCTCAAGTTGCCCCGAGGTGGCCTCGCAAGTTTCCCGGCTCGGACCAACACTTAGAGAAGCACTGACCCGGGGATTAAAATACAGATGACCCTCGGGCTCCGAAAACCCAAGGGAAAAAGGCTAAGGTTGTTAGGAAAATGTAAAACCAAGGTTGGGCCTTGCTGGAGGAGTTTTATTCAAAGCGAACTGTCAAGGGGTTCCCATAACACCCAACCGCGTAAGTAACGCGAAATCAAGGAACATAACACCGGTATGACGAAAACTAGGGAGGCAAGAGTGGAACAAAACACCATGCATAAGGCCGAGCCTTCCACCCTTTACCAAGTATATAGGTGCATTAATTAAATAAGAGATATTGTGATATCCCAACATATCCATGTTCCAACATGAAACAAACTTCAACTTCACCTGCAACTAGCAATGCTATAAGAAGGGCTGAGCAAAAGCGGTAACCTAGCCAACCAACGGTTTGCTAGGATGGTTGAAATAGGTTAGAGGCTTGACATGGCAATATGGGAGGCATGATATAACAAGTGGTAGGTAGCGCGACATAGCGATAGAGCGAACAACTAGCAAGCAAAGATAGAAGTGATTTTGAGGGTATGGTCATCTTGCCTGAGATCCCGCAAGGAAGAAGAACGAGTCCAATAAGTAGATGACCCAACGTAGTTGAACGAATCCTCACAACTCCGGAACGAAACCAAAGCTAACAAGAGAAGCAACCCGGAAAGAAGCAAGCAACATAGTAAACAACCATCACATAAACATGGCATGATGCACAACCAAGTATGATGCATGTCCGGTTTAATGAGGCATGGCATGGCAAAGTGCAACAAACAATACTACAAATTAAGTGGAGCTCAATATGCAACAAGTTGCATATTGACGAAACACCACATTCAATTACTTAGTTCTCTCTCGTTTATGTACCCAACAATATGAAATGTTATTAAACATGGCAAGGGGTGAAGCATATGAAAACTACCTATCTAGGCAAGTTTAAATGAGGCCGGAAATAACAAACACAATTCCGGAAAATCCTCATGTGCATATTTTATGTTTGGTACTTTTCTTCCCTAAACCATGTTTTAGAGTTGTTAAACATGCAAAGTAATGCCACCGTGTTAAAGTATGCATTTTTCTGCCCCATTTTCATATAAAGTTTATTAAGTTTGGAGCTACGGTTATTTAGTTATGAAATAAATCATTTTAGCATGTTATTTAGGAAAATTAATACAAACAGCAAGTTTAAACATTTTAAGCATACATGAAAGTTGGAAATTATGAAACTAGACAAGATTCTAAGCATTTTTCATATACGAAACATTTTAATCCGATGCATGGTTTGTGAGTTAGGATATGCATGAACATGAGGGGCTTTTCTATAAAACTAAAATTCCCTGGATAATAGATAAATTCGCTGACGGAAAAAAAGAGTTGGGCCGCAACTGATGCATGTTGGACCAACAGAGAGGAGGGGTTGTGGGGATCTCACCCTGGGCTGAGGCCCACAACTCATAGGAGAGGGGCGCTGGGCCTTAGCACGCGGCTGCGGTTCGATGTAGCGGATGTGACCCGCGATGTGCAACCGGTCAACGCGGAGGAGATCGAAGGAGAGGGCGAGGTCAATGGCAAGGCTGGGGCGCGTGCAGGGAATTGGCGCGACAGCCAGCAGAGCTCCGGTGACGGAGGGAGGCGGAGCTCGCCGAGGATGGAGGGATCCAGGCGCGGGGGTTCCAGATCCAATGGTGGCGCATCCGAAACGAGGTCAACGGCGAGATCCATCAGGTGGCCATGGAGGAGTTCCTGCAGGAGAGAGAGGGAACGTGAGAGGGAAGACGATGGAGAACCAGAGGGAGGAGGAGAGGAATAGGGCGGCGGGGTCCGGCCTAGGTGGTCTCCGGTGGTGGCTCCGGCAAGGCCGCCGGTGAGGATGGGGCCGGACTTGTCGCTGGCGTGAGGATCCTCCGATCCAGACGCGCGAGGCAGCGGAGAGTTTGGGTGCGCGCGGGCTTGCGGCGGGCGGCCTTGGTCCCAAGTCGGTAGCGGCGGGCCGAATGCGGGACTGCAGGGCCGCGGCGAAGTGGGGCGCGGGGAGGACGCGTGGCGCCGTCCCATTGGCTGCGGGCGTCTGCGTGGTGGCGGCTGGCCACTAGGAGCCCGCCACGTGGCACTGGAGGGGTGGCCGGCGACGGATTTGAGGTGGGAGGCAGCGGCTGGAAGGTGGAGGTGGCGGCTGCGGGTTGGAGCGCGGATTTTTGAGGAGGGGGAAGGCTAGAGGTACCCAAAATGGCATGGAGGGGGTCTATATAAGGCAAGGGGTCTAGGGTTAGGGGGTTTGAGGCCGTTTCGGAGCCGTTCGATCTCGATCGGACGATCCGGAGTGAAGGGGGGTTAGATAGGTGGGCTAGTGGGCTGTGCTAGAGAGGTTGGGCTGAGATGAGAGGTAAGAAGGCAGCCCGACAACCGTTTTCAGAGACCGAAAACGTCCGACGTATGACCGACTACTATTGCCGCTATATTTATCCGTTGGGGCATCAAACGAACTCCGAATGCGATGAAACTTGGCAGGTGGCCTACTGACAACATAACAACACCGTATGCCAACTTTCAACCCATTTCGAGAACATTCTTCGGCCACTTATAAAATAATATTTCGGAGGTGTCGCGGGCGCGTGCAAGTGTGTCTGGGCTCAGAACGGACAACGGAAAGAACTGGAAGATCCAGACGAATGTAGGTTTTCAAAACATGCAGATGCAATGCAGATGATGACATGGCAAGATGCAACACGCAAGTGAATGACAAGGCAACAACATCGAATAACTGGAAGACACCTGGCGCAACGGTCTCGGGGCGTTACAATGGGTTAGTAGCATTTGCATTATCAATTAAAACCATATGAGGAAATGTGGCTTTCTCCTTGGTTAGCTTCACTTGGAGTTGATCATGAGACTCTTTGAGGCTAGCTTGAGCACCCTTCAAGGCCTTGTGAGCCTTGTAAAGTATATCAAACTCCTCCTTGAGTCTAGCATGGTCAACCCCAAGTTTGACCTTCTCGGAATTTAGCACACGAGATACAACAAGAGCATGATCAAGATCTTTCTTTAATTTAGCATGATCATCGCTGTATGACTCCTCAAGAGCCAAACGAGGACCACGCTCTTCCTCAAGCACATTAGAGAGATCCGATATCTCATCGGCATAGTCACGACTATGCCCTTCCATCTTAGAGATGGTTTCTTCATGAGCCTCGATCATGTCATTGGCTTCACCAAGTTGTTCCAAGAGAGCAACAAAGTGCTTCTTGGATTTACCCATGAGCTTATTCATAAAAGACTCAAATTCATTTTCTTCATCATTTGACCCCTCACATTCATCTATGCAATCTGTCAAAGAAGGATTAGTAGTGATGATAGTTTTGATGTTGGGGGTTACCTTGTTGGTGGCTTTGTCCATGAGGCACTTGGCGGTGATGTTCTCGTTGGGTGAATCGAAGAGGGACACCCGTGGAGTTGAGGAAATGGCAACGGAGGCCAAGGAAACCGTCTCACTGTCGACATCATCCTCATTGTACTCTTCTTGTGCCACCAACCCCTTGGGACGAGTCTTCTTGGTGAAGTTATTCTTGTTGGGGAAGCACTTGGCCTTGTCTTTTCAGATAAGCTTGACACCATTGTCTTCCCTCTTCTCGTATGGGCAATCCGCAACAAAATGGCTCACATTGCCACAATCATAGCATGCCCTCACACGTTTCTTGCCCTTGGCGCCACTTGAGTTGTTCTTGTTGAAGTTGGGCCTTGAGTTCTTCTTGCTCCAAAATTGCCGTGAAGTAAGAGCCATGTGCTCATGATATGCATTCTTGGTATCTTCGGGGCAACACTCCTCTTCTTCCTATTTACCCTCTTCTTCCACACTAGCCTTGGCCTTCAAGGCAAGGTTGGGCTTCTTTACTCGTTGAGAACGCAAGACCGCATTGTCGGCGGTCTTGTCCAACATCCTCATTTCCACAAACTCATCCAACACTTCACTTGAGGACAAGGTGTGGAAGTGCGGCCTTTGATGGATGACGGAGGACATGGCCTTATGGTAAGGCATCATAGCCTTGAGAAACTTGCTCTTGATCCAATTGTCATCTGTATCCTTGCTCCCATGATCTCAGAGTGAGACCGCGAGAGTGGTTAATCTCCAGTAAAGCTCACGAGGTTCTTCACCTTCATTCATTGCAAACTCATCGGCTTCATCTTGCACCACTTCACAGTTGGAGCGTTGAATGCTTGCGCTTCCCTTGTAAATGGAAACAACATGTTGTCATGCTTCCTTGGCCACAATGAAAGGTCGGAGATGCACAATATCTTCGTGTGGAATTGCATCTTGGATGATGAAGAGAGTGGACTCGTTGAATTGATTATCCGCGGCTTCTCTACGGGTGAAGTTGCTTGGGTCATGCGGGTAGAAACCTTGCTCAATAATTCTCCAAAGATTAGTATTACTAGGATTTAAATGACGTTTAAAGCGATAGACCCAAGAGGCAAACCTCATTTTTCACAAACTTAGGAGGAGGACCAACATGATTCAAATGAGTGGAGGGAACCGGTCCTCCATAAATTCAACATGGGAAAAGAGGACATTTCCACTTCTACCACTAGATAAAGGAACTTTGTTAGCATCCGCCACCTTGTTAGCAGGATCACCCACTTTCATTGGTGCGGTGGATAATTTAAGGCCTTCTAAAAACTTTTTGAACATGTCTTCAACCTCGGTTGTCATGGAGGTTTTCAATGTGTCCAAAGAGGCATTGAACTCCTCACGAGAGATCGAGGATCCCCCATTGGCCGTAGACGAGGATGGAATCACACCTGGGTTCTCCTCCCCACTGTCTACGGTGTCAACCATACTCTTCGGACGACAAAGTCCTTAGTAAAGAGACGAGGCTCTGATACCAATTGAAAGGATCGATATAGTTGACTAGAGGGGGGGTGAGTAGGCAACTAACAATTTTTAACTTTTCTTTACCAAATTAAACTTTGCATCAAAGTAGGTTGTCTAGATATGCAACTAGGTGAGCAACCTATATGATGCAACAACAACAAGCACACAAGCAAGCAAGGGATACAACACAATATAAGCTTACAAAAGTAAAGGTGAGAGATAACCAAGAGTGGAGCCGGTGGAGACGAGGGTGTGTTACCGAAGTTCCTTCCCTTTGAGAGGAAGTACATCTCCGTTGGAGCGGTGTGGAGGCACAATGCTCCCCAAGAAGCCACTAGGGCCACCGTATTCTCCTCATGCCCTCACACAATGCGAGATGTCGTGATTCCACTATTGGTGTCCTTGAAGGTAGCGACCGAACCTTTACAAACAAGGTTGTGGCTCTGTCCACAACCGAATTGGAGGCTCCCAACGAAACCACGGAGCTTAACCACAATGGAATGTGGCTCCAAGGTGACCTCAAACATCTAGGGTGCTCAAACACCCAAGAGTAACAAAATCCACACAAGAAAGTATGGGGGAATCAAATATCCTTTGGTGGAAGTGTAGATCTAGGTCTCCTTCTTCAATCCCTAGCAAATCAACAAGTTTGAATGGCTAGAAAGAAAGATCGGGCAAGAAAGCTTGAAGGGCATTAATGTTGGCGAACGCAGTATTTCAAAAAATTCCTACAATCACGCAAGATCTATCTAGGAGATGCATAGCAACGAGAGGGGCAGAGTGTGTATAGGTACCCTCGTAGACCGAAAGCGGAAGCATTTGACAACGTGGTTGATGTAGTCGAACTTCTTCTTATTCCGACCGATCAAGCACTAAACGTACGACACCTCCGAGTTCTACACACATTCAACACGATGACGTACCTCGAACTCTTGATCCAGTTGAGGATGAGGGAGAGTTCCTAAGCACTACGACGATATGACCGAGGTGGTAAACTGTGGAGGGGCACCGCACACGGCTAAGAGATTGTCTCTTGTGCTATTGGGGTGCTCCCTGGCCACGTATATAAAGGAGGGAGGGAGAGAGGAGGCCGGCCAGGTTGGGCGCGCCAGGGGGAGTCCCACTTGGACTCCTAGTCCAAGTAGGATTCGACCCCCTTTTCCTTTCTTCCACCGGACGGAAAGGGAAGGGATAGAGAGGGAGAAGGAAAGGGGGGGGGGGCTCCCCAAGTCTAATTCGGTTTGGGCAAGGGGGCGTGCGCCCCTCTCACGTGGCCTTTCTCCTCTCCTCCAATAAGGCCCCATAGGCCCAATACTTCTCTCGGCGGGTTCCGGTAACCTCCCGGTACTCCGGAAAAAATGCCCGAACCACTCCGAACCATTCCGATGTCCAAATGCAACCTTCCAATATATGATTCTTTACCTCTCAACCATTTCGAGACTCCTCGTCATGTCCGTGATCTCATCCGGGACTCCGAACAAACTTCGGTCATCAAATCACATAACTCATAATACAAATCGTCATCGCACGTTAAGCGTGCGGACCCTACGGGTTCGAGAACTATGTAGACATGACCGAGACACATTTTCGGTCAATAACCAATAGCGGAACCTGGATGCTCATATTGGTTCCTACATATTCTATGAAGATCTTTATCAGTCAAACTGCATAACAATATACGTCATTCCCTTTGTCATCGGTATGTTACTTGCCCGAGATTCGGTCGTTGGTATCATCATACCTAGTTCAATCTCATTACCGCCAAGTCTCTTTTACTCATTCCATAATGCATCATCCCGTAACTAACTCATTAGTTATATTGTTTGCAAGTCTTAAAGTGATGTGCATTACCGAGAGGGCCCAGAGATACCTCTCCGATAAACAGAGTGACAAATCCTAATCTCGATCTATGCCAACTCAACAAACACCATCGGAGACACCTGTAGAGCATCTTTATAATCACCAAGTTATGTTGTGACGTTTGATAGCACACAAGGTGTTCCTCTGGTATTCGGGAGTTGCATAATCTCATAGTTAGAGGAACATGTATAAGTCATGAAGAAAGCAATATCAATAAAACTAAACGATCATTATGCTAAGCTAATGGATGGGTCTTGTCCATCACATCATTCTCTAATGATGTGATCCTTTTCATCAAATGACAACACATGTCTATGGTCAGGAAACTTAACCATCTTTGATTAACGAGCTAGTCAAGTAGAGGCATACTAGGGACACTCTGTTTGTCTATGTATTCACACATGTACTAAGTTTCTGGTTAATACAATTCTAGCATGAATAATAAACATTTATCATGATATACGGAAATATAAATAACAACTTTATTATTGCCTCTAGGGCATATTTCCTTCTGTCTCCCACTTGCACTAGAGTCAATAATCTAGATTACATAGTAATGATTCTAACACCCATGGAGTCTTGGTGCTGATCATGTTTTGCTCGTGAGAGGGGCTTAGTTAATGGGCCTGCAACATTCAGATCCGTATGTATTTTGCAAATCTCTATGTCTCCCTCCTTGACTTGATCGTAGATGGAATTGAAGCGTCTCTTGATGTGTTTGGTTCTCTTGTGAAATCTGGATTCTTTCGCCAAGGCAATTGCTCCAGTATTGTCACAAAAGATATTCATTGGACCAGTGCACTAGGTATTACACCTATATTGGATATGAACTCCTTCATCCAGACTCGGGACTCCTTCAGTTGCTTCTTCCGAAGCAGCTATGTACTCCGCTTCACATGTAGATCCCGCCACGACGCCCTGCTTGGAACTGCACCAACTGACACCTCCACCATTCAATATAAATACGTATCTAGTTTGTGACAGATTCATCCGGATCAGTGTCAAAGCTTGCATTGACGTAACCATTTATGATGAGCTCTTTGTCACCTCCATAAATGAGAAACATATGCTTAGTCCTTTTCAGGTATTTCAGGATGTTCTTGACCATTGTCCAGGGATCCACTCCTGGATTACTTTGGTACCTCCCTGCTAAACTAATAGCAAGGCGCACATCAGGTCTGGTACACAGCATTGCATACATGATAGAACCTATGGCCGAGGCATAGGGAATGACTTTCATTTTCTCTCTATCTTCTATAGTGGTCGGGCATTGAGTCTGACTCAATTTCACACCTTCTAACATAGGCAAGAACCCTTTCTTTGACTGGTCCATTTTGAACTTCTTCAAAACTTTATCAAGGTATGTGCTTTGTTAAAGTCCAATTAAGCGTCTTGATCTATCTCTATAGATCTTGATGCCCAATATATAAGCAGCTTCACCGAGGTCTTTCATTGAAAAATTCTTATTCAAGTACCCTTTTATGCTATCTAGAAATTCGGTATCATTTCCAATCAACAATATGTCATCCACATATAATATTGGAAATGCTACAGAGCTCCCAGTCTCTTTCTTGTAAATACAGGCTTCTCCGAAAGTCTGTATAAAACTATATGCTTTGATCACACTATCAAAGCATATATTCCAACTCCGAGAGGCTTGCACCAGTCCATAAATGGATCGCTGGAGCTTGCACACTTTGTTAGAACCTTTAGGATCGACAAAACCTTCTGGTTGCATCATATACAACTCTTCTTTAAGATATCCATTAAGGAATGCAGTTTTGACATCCATTTTCCAAATTTCATAATCATAGAATGTGACAATTGCTAACATGATTCAGACAGACTTAAGCATCGCTATGGGTGAGAAGGTCTCATCGTAGTCAACTCCTTGAACTTGTCGAAAACCTTTCGCAACAAGTCGAGCTTTGTAGATAGTAACATTACCGTCAGCGTCAGTCTTCTTCCTGAAGATCCATTTATTCTCTATGGCTTGCCGATCATCTGGCAAGTCAACCAAAGTCCACACTTTGTTCTCATACATGGATCCTGTCGGTGTCAAAACCGGTGGATCTTGGGTAGGGGGTCCCGAACTGTACGTCTAAGGTCGATGGTAATAGGAGACAGGGGACACGATGTTTACCCAGGTTTGGGCCCTCTCTATGGAGGTAATACCCTATGTCCTGCTTGTTTGATATTGATGAATATGAGTATTACAAGAGTTGATCTACCACGAGATCGTAATGGCTAAACCCTAGAAGTCTAACCTGTATGGCTATGATAATGAATATACGCTACAAAAAAATACACTTCCGTGATGATACGTGTTTGTCACAGTAGGTCGCATTTTTTGTCATGCATGTACATCCATGACGATTTTATGACAGAATCAAGATAGTCATATCTGTGCTGTCGTAGAAGTGTTCCATGACATTACCAAAATTATCATCACGGAAGTGTCCACTTCCATGACGATAAATCGCGCATCACAGAAGTGCTTTCGTCAAGGGTGACCGACATGTGGCATCCACCGTAACGGAACGCCGTTAAGCTATCGGGTCGGGTTTTGGATCCGATAACCCGTTAACAGCCCCGACCAATGGGAAATTTCCATGTGTAAAATTCTTATTGGCCGGACGAAACACATGTCAGCTCGTCAGTGGGTCAGATAGGCGCCTATGATATGTCGACACGTGCCACGGCCCACCACTAGCCCATTTAGCTTACAAAGCCGGTCCGTTTGACTTGGTCAAAAGTTAACGGGCTGGCCCATGAAAAGCCTGTTAACGGTCTCTTGAAAATAGCCCATTTTATGGCCCGTTAACTCATGACCCGTTAGGCCCTAAAGGAAATCGGCCCAACAACGTCATGTGGGCCGTCGAATATAACACCAGCCCATTTCACTTTCGGCCCATGTACGGCCCATGACGTCTTTCGGCCCATATGAGGCCTTCGTATCTTTCGGCCCTTTACAGGCCCACGGTGACTCTAGCCCATAATGAACAGTAATTTTCTTTATACCCGTTAACGGCCCGTCATTTACATGGGCCGTTTCTAGCCCGTGTTAGCTTTTGACCTATTGACGGCCCATACGTTCTTGGGCTCCTTTCCGGCCCTCGATTACTTCTGGCCCGTTACTGGCCCGTTCCCCTAATGGGCCAAATTCGGCCCATGGCAAGAGTCGGCCCGTTACTGGCCTGTTCCCCTAATGGGCCAAATTCGGCCCATGGCAAGAGTCGGCCTGTTACTGGCCTGTTACCCTAATGGGCCAAATTCGGCCCATGGCAAGAGTCGGCCCGTTTCTGGCCTGTTAAACCGTTGCGCCGTTTCCAGCCCGTCCTATATTCTGGCCCATTAACGACCCATTATGCCTATGATAGAATTAAGCCTTTGCTGTCCTACGGCCTGTTAACGGCCTATTACCGTGCTAGGCCGATACCAATTATGCCCGTTTACGGCCCATGTAGACCCATTTATCCGACGGCCCGAGGCCCACCGATTACAGGCCCATTTATCGACGACCCGTAGGAGACCCATGGATCCTATGACCCGTATATGGCCCATGGTAGTTGCGGCCACTAGCAAACCAGGGAAAAAGAAGACTAGGAAATAAATAAGGCCGAAACTAACGCTAGGCTATTAAGGCGATTGCACAGATTACATCCACTCGGCATCAAAGATCGCCACCGGTGCAAATATAGGGAACACCCTACACTATACAAAAATGGCTTGCTGTTTTCTTCAGCCGGTGGCTGCACGTTAAGAATAAATTTTGTATCGCACCAAAACAAATTAACTATATAACAAAAGGAAAGTTGGCATAAAACTTAACAGTCTAGCGGATAAATGCACCACCAGAAGTTCAGAAGCTCAGTTCATTTGACCTGACTATTACGTTTTCATGTTGTATTGTCCAATGGAGCACCATAACCCTCGCCTTCATTTCCCCTAGGCTCCTGAACAACATAGCAAATGTCTGATAGTCTGGTTTCAAAACCATGCATATCTTGACGACATTGAGCAATGTTTCTCCTTATTTCACAAAGGGTCTCTATTAGGGAATGGACTTGTGTCTGGAGCGTAAATACAACATTGCTTTGAGCTTGCATATCTTGATCATGAGGTAGTTTGGACGATATTGCCTTAACAACCAACCCAGTATTACGCAGGAACATGCTTTTGGCACTGTTAGTGGACAGGTACTGACCCACTGCACTAAGAGCTGACATTGCGGTTATAGTTGCCTCGCCACCTTCAAAAGGTGGCGGTTCCACCATTTTTCCATAGCTCGCTGAAAAGTTGAGGTTTTACATTAGTAGTAACAGAACAGAAGATATTAATGAGGCAGCAAAACCAAACAAAATAGCTTTGGTCTATATACAAAACTTATTCCGGTGAACCCATGTAAAATATTAGTTGTATTTTATTGCAAAGTACATAATAAAACGAGGTTCCAAACATATGACCATGTACCATCGCTAATGTATTGTCTATTTCTTCACATTGTATTGAGGGATAAGGATAAAGAGACGAAGTTTATAATACAGTAAGCATAGTATGACATCATTCATATCACAAAACAACTGAGAACAGACAAACAGGCAATTGTAACGTTGTGTGGGAAAGTCCAGCACGGAACTAGATTACGGATCAAGATCAAAGGAACATCACTCCTCTCTTTTAAACCTTGTAAGGCGCAATGATAAGCTAAGAAAACTGTGTATAAAATTGAAAAGAGTAATAGACATTGGCTGCAAACCATGCAGTTCAAGGCACAAGTCAGAGTAAGTAGTAGTTAAAAGGCGTGAGGATTAAGGACTTACAACAACGGCTTTCACTGGTGTAGTCATGCCCTTCTTCTTGCTGGTGTGACAGTCGTTGAAGATTTCCACAACATTTGGTTCAGGTACTTTTTGGTCCTTGCGGGCTTTCCTCTACATTTCGAACACGTCAATATAGATATGATAATATGGTACAACGAAAAGAGTGAAACAACAGAATTACAAGAGCCTCGTAGTGTGCAATATAGCTATGAGATCCTGTCGTCTGTTGGAATTTCACTTTCGTATGGTTGGCCTTGTTCTTTAAACATTTCACCTACAGGAAGATAGATTTGTGTGGCACATGCATAAATAGGACTTCAACATGTGATCTGATCACATATATATATAATGTACCTGATACTTCGGATCAGACCAATGTTTAACAAGGCCCCTCCAGTCTTCATCCGATATATCTTCCACTGGAGATGTTTGGGAAAGTTCACTGTTAGCCTTGCCTTCAAAGTGAGTTTTCCTCAAGTTATACCAATATTGTCACAGAGCAGACTTGAAAACATGGGTGCAAGCTTGTCTGGTTGCATCATCTTGGCTATCCAACTTGAACCTCATCTGTTGAAAATTATGAGAGTCTCATTATCAGCAACCTAGAAAGTATGGGGCAGAGCAAGACGATATTACTAGTTTCCATACATAACCATACTTCCAGATAAATGGTCGAGGAAGGTGTTGAACTGGGTTTCGTCTTTGTCATTCCTGTACTGAATCCATGTTGGGAGGATACGTACATGACACCTAACGGTAACCGCTGCCTCTGATACTAACTTGGCTGACTCTGTAGCATCACGTGGCCTTTTTAAACCTGCCTCAAAATGGATCTCCATTCTTCCTCCTCTAGATTTAGTTAACCTATCGAGCATTATCCCTGATGTTTGTTTCCTCTTGCACCTAGGTGCTAGTCCAACAACGAACATAGGAAGTGCTAGTGTACATCAAACTGTGAGACTACATATAAAGAAGCATGCAACTGTAACTTGACTCC
The DNA here is from genome assembly GCF_003073215.2 of Triticum urartu. NCBI lineage: Eukaryota > Viridiplantae > Streptophyta > Magnoliopsida > Poales > Poaceae > Triticum > Triticum urartu. The sequence goes on along the minus strand of NC_053023.1, from coordinate 134,143,323 downwards.
AGCAACTACCTTCTTGCTGTTGAAGCTCACAAGGTTCATCTGATATTGCCAACTCGTCTTGTGTCAAGAGTGCTTGGGAAGTAGTGTCAGGTGGACCGGGAGCTTGGGAACTTTCTGCTAGCTCAGTTGACGCACAGTTGTGCAGTTGGTAGTACTGTGGTAGGTGTTGCAAGAACTAGGGCTGTCTCTGCTTGTTTGGTGGCAGCTATTTGTTTCTACTTGGCTTTTTTTGCAACTCGTGTAGCATGGGATGCCATGTTTGTAGAATTTTCCGCTGGACTTTGACCTTCTATTGCACCATCAGTACCAGCAAAATCTGCAGGATTCATCCGCTTCTCATTCCCTGCCATTTTGTGTTTCTTCCTCTTTCTTTGTGCCATGTTAAGTCAAGCCGACAAGAAAAACGAATAACAATTTGGTTCTTCAGAACAAATTGATGCGTGATGCAAACGAACTGAACTTTGATGTTAGACAACCACATGATAGGAGGATGTAATATGTATTAAAATAGGACGGAAGAGATAACCAAAACTATGATGTGTAAACTAAGAAGAAGACATTTCACCAAATTTGAAGCAATGCAATGAAAGGTAGACACCATATGAAAGATGCTACAAATATCGCTCTGCCAAGTTAAAAGTGTCTCATCATAAATGGCGTTTAAACAAATGTGAAGCAGTACAAGAAATAAATCATATGCAAGATGCAAACAACATCGCACTACCATGTTAGAGGTCTCTCGTCATTAGTGTCATTGCATATTCACAACATTGCATATTCACAGCTTATGATGTGTAAACTAAGGAGAAGGCATTTCAACAAATTAGAAGCAATGAAAGCTAGACACCATATGAAAGATGCAACGAATATCACTCTACCAAGTTAAAACTGTCTCGTCATAAGTGCCATTTCAACAAATTAGTAGTACAAGCTAGAAAAGAATGTGAGATGTAACCTATATCACACTCTGAAGTCAAACATGTCTTATGATAAGTGATTGTTGCAGGTTACACAACAGTAGTAATTTGATGTAAGAACATGGTGTGATAGACAGATATTGTATGTTCTAGAAACAGGAACACGTGTCTTATTCAAGTATAATGTGTAAAGTAAGCAGATGGAATTCAACAAAATTAGAAGCAATACAAGCTAGACATCACACATAACATGCAACCACATATAACAGTGCCAAGTTAGAGGGAGCACCGGTGATGCTGCACTAGGGGAGACATGCTCATCATAAACACAACTTTGTTGAGTGTCTATGCATGTGTTGTCTTGGAAATCATCTTGGGGGTGTGGAGGAGTAGAAACTGTAGAGGCCCTCCGTTCGGAAGGAACACCTTTATCCGCTGCCTTGCTAACTTCCTTCCGCTTTATTGATTTTGAATTGTCAAGTAAAACCGACAAGAAAAAGCAATAAAATTCTCTCTTCAGAACTCATTCATGCATGATACTGATAATCACTACTTTGATGTAAGGCAAACACATGATACCAGGATGGAATATGTACGAAAAACAGGATGACATGGCATGTTCACAACTGTTTGTGTAAACTAAGCAGAAACCATTCCAGCAAATAAGAAGCAATGCAAGCTATACACCACATGAAAGATGCAACAAATATGACTTTGCCAAGTTAAAAGCGTCCCATCATAAATGGAATTTCAACAAATTAGAAGCAGCGCATGCTATAAATCATATGAAAGATGCAACTAATATCACACTGCATATACTAAAGGTGTCTCGTCATGTAGATTGATGCGGGATACAAAAAACAATAGTTTTATGTAAGGACATGCTTAATAGACAGATGTACCATGTACTAAATACAGGAAGGCATGTCACATTAATAGGTATAATGTATAAGCTAAGCAGACTAGCACATGCAGTTTAACCAGATTGGAAGAATTACAATCTAGACACCATATGCAACATGCAACCACATATCACGCTGCCAAGTTAGAGCAAGCACCTGCGATGCTAGTGTAGGGGAAATGCTATAATCAACTACAGAGCTACGTTCACTATCTTCATCTAGCATTTCTGTTTCTTGAGAATCATGTCGGGAGGCTGACGCTGCATTCTTTAAATGAGGAGTAGTCCCCTTGCCTGCCTGCCTCGTCATAAGTGATTGACGAGGGATACACAAGAACATTAGTTTGATGTAAGAACATGGTTAATACACAGATGTACTAGTATGTACCAAAAACAGAAAGGCATGTCATATTCAAAGGTATAATGTGTAAGCTAAGCAGACGCAATTTAACCAAATTGGAAGCAATACAAGCTAGACATCCGGCTGGAGTGGTGAGCATGATCATCTACGACCTGAGAGCCTGGTGGGAGGCGGGCTGCTTCGCCACCATCGCAGCTTTTTAGTTGGCTTCCAGGTGATGCCTATCTTTGCTGGGCTTGTCACTGGCTCGGCTAGTGCCCTGACTAGCTATTTGTCTTCTGGTGCTCACGGGATGGTGGTTCATGTAAAAAATATCTTTCCTTATCTTACCGACTTCGGCCTTTTGAATACAAGCTAGACACCATATGGAACATGCAACCACATATGACACCGCGAAGTTAAAGCAAGCACCTGGGATGGTGGTTCATTGCGAGCGAGGTCATCAACTCTAGAGCTACGTTTACCGTCTCCATCTGCTGACACTGCACCCTTTATAGCGCTGTAACGTGTCTTGCCTACCCGCATACGAAGCTGGAGCGACTTCTCTCTTTTCTTTTTGGCTTCTCTCATGGCAGCAGAGTATGAAATACCCTTGCATAAAAACACAATAGTGAGAGTAAGGGTGAAGTGTGTGCAGAACTAGTGCACTGTAAAAGTAGCAGATAGCAGGTGGCTGAAAAATAACTGACAGGAGACATATGATATCTCTACAACATTGCATGGCAAACAAAATTAGATTCTACTCCGTATGATTTTGTAATATATGAGCACAGGAAATGCAGGTACTCCTCCAGCACACCACCACATGTGGTCATATCTAAGATAACAGTCGACTGAAAATAAATAGGTTAGTTGATTTTTTTAATGAACCGTCCGATCTATAAGGAACGGGCAGATGGCCTTCGTCTACCTCCCGCCAGTCACTGTTGACGATCTTTCTCGAACCGCCGGCGACCACCGGCCCAGACCCCTGCCTCCACCGCCCCGCCCTCCCATCGACCTCACACCACCGCCATGGTTGGCAGCGCCCCCAGGCCATCCCTTTAATCCCGACCGACCTCCAGACCGGGCGCCAGTAGCTCTAGGCCACACACGTCCCTAAGATAAACACCAAGGCGCTGCTTCCTCAGCATAATAGGCATACTAGCGCCTGTTACGCCGGGGAATGCTTTCGTTAGTTGGGAATCAACTGGCCAGAAATTGAAATTCAGGGGGGCGACAGACCTCTAGCTAAGGTGAAATAGTATATGAGGAGAAACCTTGTGCATCACGAGTTACTAGGAACATCTAGTATCAAGAAGAAGTGGTCAACTAGTGTCTTCTGTGGGATGAATACCGTGCAAGCAGAGACGTAAGATTTGCACAAATAAGGGAAGAGGAGTACCTTTTTCGGTTGCCGGTGTGGTCACCTCCACATGTCGCGCCGATCTTCTTATTTTTACCGGGGAAACCGATGTTCTGGAGGGTGCAGGCTTGGGCGAACCCATGGCCAAATTGTTGACTGTGTTGTCGTGGTCGTATGTCAGCGGAGGGGAAGCAGATTCAAGGCGGGGAAGGACGGCGTAGTAGGAAAAACTCCAGTGCGGTGGAGGGTGGCGAAGTTGGAGCGGTAGCAGTGAGGCGCAGGATGGCGTGGTTGAACTGGCTCGGGTATGGACGGCTCGGCCTCGACTTCAACTACTAGCCGTGGAGGGCGTTGCGGTTGAGGTTGCGGTGGACGACGATGTCGGGGTATCGGCTCCGGCGTGATGGAGGAGGGCGGTGGTTGATGGGTGGGATGGGGTGGCGGACGGAGGACGCCGGGGTTTCGCGGCTGGTGGAAAGGTAGTTTTGGCGCCCACGGAGTACGAATGGGGAATCAGACGGGTGGGGGGGAACCATGTTTCGGTCTGGGACGCGCTTGTTTTTGGCTTTTTTGAACAGAAGATGGGACGCATTTGTTTGAAATTTGGGGAAAGTACAAACTTTGCCCCCCTCTTAAATTTCAGACCTACTGCGGGTCGGGGTAGGATGGTAATCCCAGGTGTCCCAAATAGTGGGCGGGAGCGATTTCGGCCGCGCGCATGTGTGCTTAGGTGGCCATTGTGTATGAATGTTTTTCGGATGCGGTTGTGTGGCGTCTAGATGAAGCTACAAGCCTACCCCGGTTTAGACCTTTGGACGTCGGGCCAGTAGATTTCACAGGTCGGAGTTATTAGAAAAGTAATTTCCTTGTACTACCAAACATTGGTCTCACACGGTTTCGGGCGAGTAGAGGCTCTTTTGGCGCTTCGTTCAAAATTTTGAAACACAAGCATTCACGTTTAGAGTACTCTTGAACTATGAGGATTGACCTAAATAGACAACTTTATATTTGACCTTGTATGTTTGAAAACCTCATTAAATTATCTGCTTCTTTTTGAAATTTTGACACTTGAAAATCCTATAACTACGATTATTTTGGAATGGAGGAGCTAAATTTGAATCTATTTTGTACACGACTACATATGCTATTATGTACAAAACCAGAGCAAAGATTGGTGCCCCCATAATTTAGGTATGGTTTACAAATGCCATGATATCAAATTCAAATAATTGAATGGACTTAATGTTGAATTCGATTTTTTAAACCACCTTAAGTTGAATTCAAATGTATGCTAGTTCATAGGTAGCTATTTATAATGTCCATTGTGTAACTTTCGTATGTATAATGTGCTTTACACACACAACATGAACTATACTCACGTTTATATTCGATTGCTAAAGCGATGCATTGTCTGGAGTTCAAAATACTAACTATGTGGATCAATTGTGTCGAATAATAACATAGACATGCTCAAATTCGATAGAATCTAGATGTCTGATGGATCAATGACCGCTCCTTACGCGAATTGCAAATATCATAATCCCATCCTAATATTTGGATACAATTTATATCTTTAATCAATGTGTAGAGCAGTCTTTTACGTGTAGTTTCACTCTCCATCGGTGGTCTCTCACACATGCTCACACACTCTCTCCCGAGGTGTCTTTCTCGCACACATGCTCTAGATATAACCCTCCCTCCCTCTCGTAACCATTTACAACTGTTTCCACTAACCTTTATCACAAGCACTCTTCCTCTCGCAAACATACACACGCACAATCCTCATCGACCCTTTCTATATACATGGACCTGCCTACGTGTCTCATGTACGCACATTATCTTTACGCCTGTCTCTCATGCATTGTCTCACACCTCTCTTCCTAATCGACGAGTATGATTCTAGCAGAGCATTCTGTAGGATGCCCCTTAAAGTTAGGTTGGATGAATAGTAATATCAGAGATAAAGGGGTTACCTTAGTCTGAGAACCTAGGGTTACAAATCCTAGCCGGCTTTGTCAGTAGACACAGAGTCCTTCACAATTCTGCTATCTTTGTCTTGTACGACTAGTCATCCATGGGTCTTCCTAAATGCGTCATGAGCCGACCAATGTAGTGTAGGACGGAACCGAACGAAGGGCCTCACCTCGACCCACCGGACCTCACGCGGTGACACACCCTCTGCCCCCACGGCTCATTATCTTCTCACACCCACACATACCAACACAAACACCACACACACAGAAAATTTCTCCTGGTGCCTCTATTCCCTCCCCCCTTGCATATACACACTCAAGGGAATGGAATCTCTTGTTGTGACGTCATATTATTCTCTCTCTCTCTCTAGACCACTCTCATTTCTCGTGCTATCTCTCCCACGCCCCCCGTCGGCCGCTCTATCCATGCCTCTCTCGAATACGTAATACACACACATACCTCTCTACACTACAAAAAATACACTTCCGTGATGATACGTGTTTGTCACAGTAGGTCACTTTTTTTGTCATGCATGTACATCCATGACAAATTTATGACCGAATCAAGATAGTCATACCTGTGCTGTCGTAGAAGTGTTCCATGACATTACCAAAATTATCATCACGAAAGTGTCCACTTCCATGACGATAAATCGCGCGTCACAGAAGTGCTTTCGTCAAGGGTGACCGAAACGTGGCATCCACCGTAACGGAACGCCGTTAAGCTATCGGGTCCGGTTTTGGATCCGATAACCCGTTAACAGCCCCGACCAATGGGGATTTTCCACGTGTAAAATCATCATTGGCTGGAGGAAACACGTGTCGGCTCATCGTTGGGACAGATGTCAACAACTCATTGGAAGGAAGGCGCCTATGATACGTCGACACGTGGCACGGCCCAACAGAGGCCCATTCCTGTGAAAAGGCCGGCCCGTTTGACTTGGTCAAAAGGTGGCGGGCCGGCCCATGGAAAGCCTGTTAACAGCCTGTTCGCATATAGCCCATTTACAGCCCGCTAACCCAAGGCCCATTACGCCCTATCCAAATTAGGCCCAGTAGCGTCATCTGGGCCATCCAATATGATTCCAGCCCGTTTTCACTTTTGGCCCATGTATGGCCCATGACGTCTTTCGGCCCATATAAGGCCCTATGTAACTGTTGGCCTATTAACGGCCCGTGGTGAAACTGGCCCGTAATGAACAGTGTATCACTTTACACCCATTAACGGCCCGTGGTGAAACTGGCCCGTAATGAACAGTGTATCACTTTATACCCATTAATGGCCTGTTATTCCTTTGGGCCGTTTCTAGCCCATGTTATCTTTCGGCCTTCTCAGAGCCCATCTATTCTTGGGCTCATTTCCAGCATTCGTTTACTTACGGCCCATTACTTTCATTTTCTGCTTGTGGGCCAAATTCAGCCCGTGGTTACAGTCGGCCCGTTTGTGGTCCGTTAATACGTTGGGCCGTTTTCATAGCGTCATCAAATACGGCCTATTAATGATGGCCCGTTACGGTCGGCCCATGAACGGACGATTCCAACTCTAGCCCGTTTACGACCATAATGCGGCCTGTTATTGGCCCATGTTTGGCCAATCGATCATACGGCCCGTATAAGGCCCATTGATGATACGACCCATAGAAGGCCCATTGTTTCTACGGCCCGTAGAAGGCCTACTATTTCTATGGCCCGTAGAAGGCCCACTGTTTCTACGGCCCGTAGGAGGCCCAGTGTCACTACAGTAAATATTAGCCCATGGTTATTGTGGCCTAGTTTTAAAAAATAGGTTATTGCAGCCACTAGTTAACCGCGGAAAAAGAACTGCAATGACTACAAGCAAACAAATAAACAAGACAACAAGGAAATAAATAAGCAAGCAACTAACGCTAGGCTATCACGGCTATTACACATATTACATCCACTGGGCATCAAAGTTCGCCACCAGTGCAAATATAGGGAACAAAGCAGCATATCATATACACTGGCCGTCAAAATTGGACACCGGTGCAAATAAATGCGGCAGCAAAACAAGAGCATAACTGAAACAACTTCAGAAGATCTCAAGAAACGTTATCCTGGGTATCCACCATGCTGGCAATAAGCTTAGCAAGCTGATTAGCTTTGTCCTGTTTGGTGCTAAAATCCTCCAACGTTTGCTGTTGCACCAGAAAGTATGCATCTGAATGCTCCAGGGACTTCCGCAGTCCTTCCGCTTCTTGTCGCAGCACAGCTGATCGATGTCTTTCAGCTTGTAGTTGAGACTCAAGAAACCGAACTGATTCAGACAGTGAGTTTGAATAGCTTGTGCAAGCGGTAGTGGCTAGTAACTCCAACACTAAACCAAGACAGGATGTGTCACTATCCTGAACCTTATCTGCATTACTTCCTTTACCGCTGCTTAATAAGGCACTCTTCCCCAATATTCTGTCAGCATTCTAAAATAAGAAACAAGCAGACACATAACAAGTTTAGCATGTACTAGTATATGAAACTCATTTTGGTGAACTAGTTCATTAGTAAGGTGGACAAGATTAAACTACCAAGTATTCTATTGCCAAGTACTAGTACATAATAAAAGCATCAAACAAACATATATCTATGCCCTATGGTAGCAATGGAATCTTAAATTAGAACAGTTGTTCTTCAGGTTTAGGCACTTGTTCTAGATGATCAGAGTACAGTAAGATGCAAGAATATAATACTTAAAAAATAGAAAATGAGCTCATAGACCTTACCACATTCTTGGTTCGGGACCAATACAGAACAAGGCGTTCCCAGTCATCGTCCAGTAAATGTGTCTCAGGAGAACGTAAGGGAATTTGATGAGTTTCTTTGCCGGTGAAGTATGTTTTCTTCAGGTAATTCTGATACTGCCACCAAGCATTCTTGAAGATAGCAGAGGTATTAGCACAGGTTACCTCATCCTGAGTTTCCAAATCGGTCCTTCTCTATAGAGAAAAATGGGAAAATTTGTTGTATTATAACCATCATGGAGGTAGGATGTATGGGACGAAGCAAAGTAATTGCCATGAATAACATTACTTACACATAACTCCTGGACAAACACCTGCAACTGGCATTTTCCTCCATCTTCAGTATAATATTTCCAAGATGGGAAGATACGCACATACGATTTAACAACATCAAATGCGATAGATGCTAAACTACGACTAGCTGGTTGTGCTTCCTCCACAGGAATAGGCATACTAACTGGTGGAGTTGGGGTTCGCCGTGATAGTACTGGCCCTATGGGCACTGGAGCTTCCTTACTAACTGCTCTTGTTTGGAAGCTCTGTGGTGGAGATGGTGCCGTGTCAACAGGAACTGGGTTACTATCGGCTGGGGTTGGGGTTAGATTGGGTGAAGCTGGTTCTCTGTCCATCGTAGTAGGGGTACAATCTGCAAGAGTTTGGGTTATGTGTGGTAGGGCTGGTTCTTGTGCATGTACAACCGGGGTGCTATCTCCACCAAGAGGTAGCACTGTTTTATTTGAAGACCGTGTTTTTAGTCCGCTAGATACTGGCATCACCCGCTCCAATTCAAATGGCTGATAAACAGGAAACATAGTTGAATGTATAGACATTGTATGAGAGACAGATGCAATAGATAGTGTGGAAAAAAGAGGGCATGAAATAGTTGACATGTATATTGTTTAACTAAAACGGATAGCATGACATAATTTCACATATATGATGTCTATCTAAACTGGATAGCATAGCATAACATAATTCAAAGATATGATGAATAACTAAACAGGATCACATGACATAATTCACCTACATGTTATCTAAGTAATCAGGATCGCATCATTTAATTCACATATGTGATTTATATGCTAAACAGAGGGCATTCGATATGATGTCTGAACTAAGAACATGGTGTTGAATATTGTGTATATGATGTCTAAACTATGCAATGCAAGACACCATATGCATGATATGAGCAGTATAACCGTGCCAAGTTAGAGCATACACCTCAGTGGGGGAATAGGACTGGTCATCTGTCTCTGAATCCATCTCTGAGGAGCTATCAGGACCCAACAAGAGATCTGCTTCGACAGGTAGCACTGTCTGCTCTGAAGGCCTTGTTTTCACTCCAGATTTTTCCATCTCCCACCCAAATGGCTGATTCACAGGAAGAGTAGTTTAATGTACAAACATTGTCGACAAATGGAAATATAATGAAGAAAAGGATGGGTAAGATATCATTCAAATATATGATGCCTGGTTAAACAGGATGGCATTGCACATTTCACATATATTATGGCTGGCTAAAAGACATGAGACTGCATAATTCCCATATATGATATAGAAACTAAACAGGTGGCGTTACAGAACATGTCTAAACTAAGCAGATGACATATATGATGTTAAAAGTAGGCACTGCAAGGCAACATATGCAAGATATGACTAACATCATCATGCCAAGGTAGAGCAAACACCTTGGGGGGTAAATAGGAGTGGTCAGCGGCGTCTGAATCCGCCTCAGAACAGATATATTCCTCTGGATTACAATCTGGAGAGGGGTGGGGAGGGTTTGCCATTGAACCCAGCATGGAGCGATGCCTGCATGACATTGTATTGCCGCGCAAAACTCTTCTCTTTTTCTCTACATGTTCAGCATGACTGTGTACAATATCTGACATGCATACGAAAAAAATATGGTGAGATTATGTAAGGAGAGCATGCACAAATTTAGAGTGATGGTAACAACCAATGGATCGATGTTTTTCCGTTGAACCAAAATAGCCCTAATGGATCGACATGAATGTATAGTAATAAGTGATGCAACAAGTGTACAACCTCTTTGCCGTAGCCGTGTCGACCTCAACATCATTGGGTTGGTCGCTGAAGCAGTTGAGGCAGAGGTGGCTGTCGGAGGTGTGGAGGAAGATCTGAGGAATCTGTAGACGGCGCCCAGGGCACTGCTCTGTTGTGACGGATCGTTCTGTCAATGGAGCAGCTTAGGTGAGCCGTAAGACATCAAGGCTGAAGCAGCACAAGACAGACATCATCAATCTCAAGTGGGATTCTAATAGCATCTCCAATAGATGATGTAAAATGGATGTAAAATTAACATCACCAAAAACCACCTGACTACAACAGATGAGGTAAAAACTGTTGACTCTGAACTTAACTGTCGAAACTAAAATTTACTGTGGAATCTTAATGCTACTGTTGAAACTGAACGCAATGGTAGCAGAGAGGCACTTGACATGTAGTTTAGGGAGGGCCTGCAGTTCATCTTCAACCTACACCCCCCTGAGCCGCCAGCCACCACCGGCCAAACTGCCGGCCCCAGCGCCACCTCGCCGCCCCGAAACAACTCGCCACCGCCACCTCGGGTAGAACTCTAGGCCCCCCGCCCCCACACTGAACCCTAAGATAGATAGTGGGGTACCTCTTCGGCGAGCCCCCAACCCCTGAAAATCGACTGACCCAAAAGTCAATTCAGTCGACTGAAGTGTGGCTTAATCGGAGCAGAGCAGCAGCAGCAGCTGGGCGAGCGAGCGATCGAGCAAGAGCCGGAGCAGCAGCAGTAGATCCGGCTGGTATGGACGCCGCCGCCGAAGGGGCCTCGCACTGGGGGAGAGCCGCCGTGGAGATGTCACCCGCGGCGCCGGCTTCAAGGTAGCCGCTCCATGGGGGTGCGGGATGGAGCACCGTCGGCGCCGGGAGGTCGAGTTAAGGAGAAGGTGCGATGCGATGAGTGTACAACCTCTTTGGTGGCGCCGAGTAGGCCTCGGCTTTGTCCGAGGAGTCGGTGAGGATGCTGCGGTTCCGGTGGAGCAGGTTAAGGCGGCGCTGTGGGGATGGAGCAGCCGCGATAGATGAGGCGATCGTCGGAGCAGCTCCTTGGAGGTGGAGGACAGGGCGGCTGAACCAGCGGGACAGCGAGATGGACGATGGATCCTCATCCGGGGAGGTGGACGAGGGACGTCGAGCTGTTGCGCTGGATGACGTCGTCGGGGAAGAGGCTCCGGCTGGGCAGCGGTGATGTGGCAGACGGAGGAGGGTGGGGTTTCGCGGCTGGAGCGGAGAGGTTATGGCGGCCTGGGATTTCGAATGGCGAAAAGGGGGCGATGGGAGGAGGTGAAGCATGACTTAGGAACGCGCTTGTCCAAAATGTAGGGTGTGTTACAAAAGTACCCCCCACCGATTTGAACTAGCGGCCCTTTTGGCTCGGGGTTAGAAGGGGGATTTCGCGTGTCGGGATTTGACAGCTGGAGGGAGTTTTCGCGCGCGTTGTAATTTCGGGATAGCAAGGCGCGGTTGTGAAGGCGCAAGTTTTGGGAGCACGATATCTGAATTTTCGGGATATAACAAGACGCGTGTTGAATTTTAGGGACAAGCCTAACATGTAGTAATATAGTACTTGTATGTACCAAATCAATTCACACTTCCCTCAATCAAAAAGAAAACAAAAAAAATAAAACTATTCACACCACACAAAGAGAGAGTCTTGCCCCTTTTACTATACAAATGCTATTCAAAGCTACTCCCTCCTTCCATCTATATAGTGCCTAATGCGTTTTCGATGCTAACTTTGACCAAATATTAGAGCAATGATATATGACATGCAACTTACACAAAGCACACCGTTAGATTCATCTGTGAAAGGTTCTTTCAATGATATAATTTTCACATTGTGCATGTCATGTACTATTAATCTTGTCAATAGTCAAAGGCGGTCTTAAAAATCTCATTACGCCCTATATAGATGGAAGGAGGGAGTATGAATCCATGTTATGTCCGATTAAATTTTTTCGCTTGCTGTATAATGCATGTAACCTACTCATACCAACATTTTAGTGCATTCCAAATGTCTATACTACCGCTGCAATTCGAACTAAATTTGAATTCGTTTCTATATTTCAATAAGAATCTACAATCATGATTGTTGCCAACTTCAACCATCATAGTTTCCTTGCTATCCGCCAGATATAAATCAGACGGCCTATAATGCAGGATGGCAGGCACACCATCATCAATAACTCCGTTTTTTATAAGAGTAGAGATAAAATATATTAAATGTAGTATACCATGTTCATAACCACATCATGTGTATCACCGTTATATATATTCACACATCCATCGGTTTGAAACACTATGATAAATTCTTCAAATATCCGAATTCGCTTTTTATAATGAATTATATATGATCTCTATTCGTATTTTACACCCACACAACCCTCTTATCTTTGTAGCTAGCGCTAACTTTCTCTTGTGCATGCACACGCCCGCATCCCTCTCACCCTCCCTCAGCATTCTCTAGCTCCATCGCGCAAATTCGTCTTTTCACTTTAGGTCGTTCACCCACGGTGTGTGTAGGCCCCCAGCTCCTTCTTTACGGCACACATTAATCGATATGCCTTTCTAGCCAGGTGTGCCTAGCACAAACACAAGCTTCCCCTCTTCTCTTGTCACCGTCCATGCCTCACTCCCACCACTCTTTTCATCGTTCTCGTACTCGCACACTCCCCCCCTCGATATAGTATGCCTCTCGTACCACCTCCTACATGCATCCCTCTCTCTCTATCCTTCTCCTTGTGCCTCATTTGCTTCTAACACACACATGCATGTATACCGATTGATCTCCCAACATATACCTAGATCGACTTTAACTACCCCCCATCGATCGACGTACCTCACAAGTTATGTCTCTCCTTTATCTTACAAAGGGCGATTGATCTTCCTATGTAGTTACATCTGCTTACCACAGCCACATCGTCCCCCCTCATCATTCGTGCATGCCTCCTGACCCGTCTCTCACACGCACGTGCACAGACAACAAGCAGCCATCTCCTCTCTTATTGATATTGCGGGCGTGCCCTCCGTTTGTCTAGCAAGCCTATCCCACCATTTGTTAGAAGCAACTCCACTACTACCCCCTCCAACACTCTAGCTCTGTCTCTCTCCCAACCTTATTCATCTCCTGCACATATGCATGGATGTCGATCGATCTCCCTTAATACATGAGGCAGATCGATCTCCTTAATACATGAGGTAGGCCTCTCTCCTCCTCCACACATATACCAGCCATTGTACCTCTATAGTTAATTGGGCCTCCCTCTTCCCCCACCACACACCGATAGTTGAGCGCTCCAGGTAGGTATCCATGCCACAGAGACAAACTGCACATGTCCCATCTCACGTTCCAGTAGGCCAGCCACTCTATATCTTTTACGTGGGCACACACAAATTCAATGGCACTCTTTATCGATCGCGCGCGCGCACACACACACACATCATCCCTCTCTTTGATTCTATGGACACCTCAAGCCGATGATGCCTCCACTCTCTTCTCGTGGATCACCCCCTCTATATATATGTTATATCCAGGACTCTATTTCACACACATTGCATATGTTAAATATTTTGATTGACCCCCCCCCCACAAAAAAAACACTCAAGAACCCACACACTATATCTCTCTAGGTTTGTATCTCTCTCACACAACCCCATGTAGATGGTGTACGTATACAAGAAGAGAATAGGTGCACCGTGCATGTACTCACGCTTCGTGCCCAGCCACACCCGCGCGGGTACACGGTGGAGCTCATTTCTCCGCAGAAGCTGAATTTGTTTTTGAAACATCAAGTGTCCAGAGACTCGAAAACTTATTTGCCCATTAGTGACTTGTCAGGGCGGTGGATTTTAGTTTGTACGATAATGCTGCATCCACCTAAAGTAACGAAAGTTCTTATGTAAACTTCCTAGTAATTCCCTCTTTGTAGGTGCAACATTACTCCTAACATTTGTAATATCAGTTTGAAACTTGTAATATTGCCGTGTCCTATTCCTCACTCTGTGCATTTAAAAACCGAACCGAAAAACCATACCGAAAATAAACCGAAGCAAACCAATTTTATGGTTTTTATGGTTTCTGGTTTCGGTATTGTATGAACTTTTCATACTGATTTGAACTTGGTTTTTATGGTATATACCGGAAAACCGAACGGTTAACCGAATAAACCGAAGTAAAAAATAAATTTATATTTCTTGAGATGAACAACCATACAAGTTGTCATTTTTCTTGTACATGAGTCAAATGCACTACTAAGCACGTAATTTTTTCTTGTAACATAGTCATTTTTCTATTTTTAAAATGCTAAGCACGTCCATAACCATCAACAGATGAATCAATGCATGCATATATACTTATATATATAGTCATATACTATTTGTGTAGAATAGTATGTGTTTTGAGTCATAAATTTGCTAATTATTATTACGTCATTTCCAAATTCACGTCAACTTTCGTTTTTATGGTATATACCGAAACCATACCGAAATAATTTGGTATATACCAAAGCCGAACCATATTTTAATTTCATACCATATTTAATGAAGTATTAATACCATACAAACTGAAAAACTGTATAAATCGAACCATGTAAACCGAATAAACCATACGCACAGGGTGACCTATTCTTGCGTTTTCAAAATCCTGCGAATCAAACAGGTCCTGAGTTGGTGATGATGTTGTGCCTCCCATCTTTCACCAATAGCCGTCGGATCTAGATCTGATGCATACAAACCAAGCTTCTCCATTTTTGCAAAAAGATGCCCGCACTTGTTCCCTATTTACAAACAACTCCTTGTCTCTCACAATCAGCCTCATCTCCTCCCCACCACATCTAGGAGTAGAAGGCCGTGGAAAAATCTAGCGCGATGGCCGCTGCCGGAGCCGTCCACCCCCAATCTTGGTGTTCCGTGCAATGCACGGGCATCTACGCACGGAAAATTATGTCGAATAGGGCTAGTTGTAAGCAGGATAGCTCTACAGCCATGATGATAGTGATTGCAGACGGTGAGGCTGACTATGGTATGCCGAACACGGCACCTATACTCAGGTGTCATCTCTGGCGCAGGGTCTTGTCACTTCACTGTGAGGAGCAGCATGTAATAATTTGACCAACGGATAGTACAATGCTAGTACTCCTACAACTACATTGGTAGTACTACTACTATTACTAGTAGCACCACCGTCTGGATTTAGGAGTACTACCATGTCCATCTGGATTTTAGTATTTGACTAGCAATATCTAGTAATGCATGTCACCAAAAATGTACTACTCCCTCTGTAAATAAATACATGGTGTTTTATTCCTATCGGCGAGAGAACTTAATGTTTTTTTGCTACTCCTAACTAGAGTACTAATAGGATTATATGCAATGAACTAAACACTACATGTCATGTTTGGTAGTCTCAAGTCATTGAAAGCATGCACGGCCCACATCTCTCATTGGTTGATATGTCACGAAATAAGAAACAAGGAGGGAGTTAATGCATTGTGCCTAAGTATTTTGGGATTATTTGGTTTTCGTAAGGTGACTTAGACATCATTTTTGTTTACATGCATTAAGATTTAATAGTTAAATCAAAGGTCAAAACTTCATGCAAAATGCAAAGGGGACCAATAAACCAGTAAACATCAAACTTCTCTCGTTTGGCCCCAACTAGAGGTCCAGTGAGATGACTATACTGCACCGGCACGAGGGGGACGCAGCTTCATTGACTTACGGCAACCGCCTTTGGGTGAATGACATGTGGCCCCAGGGGGTGGCTGGCCCACCTATCATACAGCCAAAGGCAGGTGCAGTAGAGGGCCGAGGAGTAGTATGAAATCCTACGCACCTACGCACGCTAACCAAGGGCTGAGTGATCACTCGAATCACAAGAACAATTGACTAGAAGCTACGCTAGACCCATGGAGGCGATGAGCGCAAGCATCAGCCGGCTGTGCCAGATGGTCCATGACGCCGGCCTGCGGCCCGGCACCGAGGAACGTCTCCAGGTAGTATTTCTTGAGGCCGCCAGGGCGAGGGGCCGCTTGGACGACAGCTTCGTCTCCTTGTTCGACGAGGTCCTCGTCGGTTTCCTCGACAAGTTCACCGTCGTCAAGAAGCTTGCGGACGACTTTGACATAAGCCTCCAGCCGACGCGCCCAGGCTCTGCGGTGCCCGCCACCCTCAACGGCCACTATGGTAACAACCTCATCGACGCACTGGTGGCCCTGCGACTGCCCGCCGTCGCGCCGGAGAATGTCCACCTCGAGGTCGCGCTCGCCGCGCAGCGCCTGGCGTAGCAAGACACCATCGACATAATCACCCACGTCTACGCGCAAATCGTCCACAAGGACTACTACATGCAAGAGGAGGACGATAGGACGCTGGCCTTCTTGGAGCGCAGGGCAACCTTTGACGACACTGTTCATAAGCACGTTGAGCTCGCCGCCAACGCCGCTGCTCCTCACACGTCGGTTGGTGACCCGGCGCACTAGGGCACGAGGATGTCGTTGAACGTTGATGGATCCATATGTATTTTTATCTTTCCGTCAAATCCATGTAGTAGTATATGATACTACAGTAATTATCTTGTCGGATGGCTGAGAAAACAGGAGGGAGAAGAGATGGCTTTAGCATGGACTCCAAGAAAATTGGTGTCGGATGGGACTCGTGTGGGTGGCATGTGCCATACTGCTAGACGTGAATGCTACTGAGTTATGGCCCATGCCACCCCACTATATCGAGGTACATAGAACAAATTTCCTGCAGTCCGTGCTCAGCCCTCCTCTATCTCTCTTCTCAGCCAGCCAGCGGACACGTGGAGCCCATCGTCTGTTTGCTCACATGCGGCCCCGCATGTCAGTGAAAACGCAAGAGGACCCACTGAACCTGCACATCTTTCACCTCGACATGCTGGTGATGAAAAACAAATCCAATAAAGATCTTCGGTGGCCGCTTTTGGAGTTACTCAAGAGTAGTAAGATTCTATTTACAGTTTAACCCAAGATGCACATCTCGTGGCTTCAACTACCACTCTATTTTCTTTCATGACATGACCTGGATGCTGGATGTCCCACGTGTCGGCAAAAGGAGGAAGAACCCGACCAAATCTTTGGTTCTGCTATCAGATGAGATTAGTGCACTTGTTGATACTCCTACTAGAACAGAGGCTAGACATGAGACTAGATGCGAGGAAGCAATGTCTACTTCTTTACACTCGAAGAAGAAAGAAGCACGCAAGATCGAGCCTCCGCAGATCAACAATGAACGCATCGAGAAGGCAGTAATCCAACTTACAGGAGTAGTAAAATGTATTCATGTGGTTCTTGTTTTCTTTGGTCTTGCTTTTCTAGTCAAAATTATCATTGGAGTTCGTGCAAAATGGAGTTCTGTTTGGGGTCGTGCGTTGGAGTTGGCCTTACAAGTGGGACCGCAGTTAAGGAAACTGACTATCGGCAAACCCCCACCTCGCCCGTCGCGGGATGGCTGAAGTTAGGCTGGTCATAGTGGGAGTAACTTAGCAAGTAACATAGCGCATTTCAAGACAAGTTTGCTTATGTGGCATATAGTTAATGAGAAGAGAAATGTTTGGAGTAACATAATATGTTACTATAACATAACGCAAACCAAAGCAAAATGAGTCTATAATGTAATAAATGCAATCATCTATGATTCTACTTGTATGTTACTTTGCACTATGAAGGTAGTAACAAAGACTAGTGTCATATGCATGACACTAGTCTAAGTTACTCCCCACTATAACCAGCCTTG
The DNA here is from genome assembly GCF_003073215.2 of Triticum urartu. Taxonomy (NCBI): domain Eukaryota; kingdom Viridiplantae; phylum Streptophyta; class Magnoliopsida; order Poales; family Poaceae; genus Triticum; species Triticum urartu. The sequence continues at coordinate 134,125,263 of NC_053023.1, read as the reverse complement.
GAGAAACGATGAGGTTGAAGAGATTGCTCTAGCATGGACTCCAAGAAATAATATGGTGTCAGATGGATGTCGTGGTGGTGGCGTGTGCCGTACTCCTGGACGTGAATGCTTGTTCTGGCCCATGCCACCCTACTACTCCTACTACTTACTCCTACTAGTATATAGTATACTAGTATCGAGGATTCGAGGTGCTGGTTACGTACAACGAACACATTAACATATGGCTACAGTAAAAACACCTGCCTGACGCGCGAAGCATGTGAAGCTAGTACAAATTTAGAGAAGCGACTCGAAAGCCATTCATAAATTTAGTAAGTTTATCACAGGCATATCATTTTATTACATACAACATGTCATCAACCCACATCGACAACGAGGATACATTATAAATACTAAAGTTTTCACCACACAACAAATAACAAGCCAAGAAATGAACTTCAACTCAACCATTCCGCGGCGTTGGAAACGCTTGCTTTGAACCACAGCTGATTCTCTGGGACGGGCCATCTGTTGTCGATCTGGAGACCAACGCAGGACCGATCATCTAGGCTGAAGCGGCCTACTATATCAGTACGAGGGTAGGGAACCACCCAAATGTCCGAGGTATAGACACAGTTGCTTCTCATAAATGTGTCAGCAGCAGTTGGATCGCCTTTCACCATCATCAGATAGTTTTGTCCAAGGAAGAGCGAGTTTTCTCCAAGACTATCAATTCTATGCCAGGGAGAAGGAGTTGGCGCTAGCACACTAGTATCCATCCCGAATACCATGCAACGGGTGTTGGAATAGGTCCGGAGAGTGCGACCATGGGAGACACCTGCTTCCTTACCAGTAACATCATCAATGGGTTGTATACACACAAGAAGAGGTGATCCATCGGAATTAGTTGCCAGGCGCCACAGAGTATATCGGCGCTGCTCGTCCTCATGCTCGTGATCATCACCATCGTCATCTCCCCCTTGGTTATAAAATTTTTCAAGTATAGGTGGTGGGATGTTCATAGGACCTTGGAAACACAAGAAGAAGGTTAATTAGTAAAGGGAAACTTGCTAACCTACATGCATGTGGATGAAACAATTATAAATATGGTGGAAGACAAACGTACCGAAACTACTAGGATGCCATGCAAAAACAGTGCCACGAGTGGTGGCAGCAAACACAAGGCCCTCGTATTGAATTGCATCACAGTACTCATCTGTGTACAGAAACCAATTTTTGAGCAATATCCATCGAGTCGAACCACGAAGGACGGCAACAAGCTTGTCGAAGATAGCAACAACTTGATAGTTGTTGTAATTCCAAGAGCGGTTGGGAACTCGACAAATTGCTATATTCCGTAGAAGACAGTCACCATGATCGTATTTGAACGTGCGTACATTACCGGTGTTCTCAACCTTTGGGCATTGTGCTGAGATTTTTGGAAGTGGAACCCGGTGACGAGTGTACACATTGACAAGTTCCCACTCGCAGTTGGACCCAATGTAAACAACCCAATCTCCATTTGCGCCCGCCCAAGCCTTGCCCTCGAGCGATGGCATATTAACATCATACGTATCATTATCAAGCGGCATTAACTGGCACAGGGCGAGGCCTCCGTCGTGCCGACGCCAGTCATCAGGGTCACGGCAAAGAAGATAGGGGATATCAAACCGCTCCTTGACTCTTGGGTTCTTTGTAATGATGTTATTAGTTGAGTCGAGAATGGGCTTGAACGAACCTGCCATGCTAGCCGAGGTGATGACGTCGCACTGATCAATGAGTTCCTCCACCACGTCATCTTTCAGATCGGGGCAAGAATAACGGGCTCGTTTCCGGCCTGTTCCCTCCATGTAGAAGACGATTGAACAATGGCAGAAGAAAGGGTGAAGGGCTGAAGGAAAATCGAGGAGGGAGAGGAAGAGCGTGCGATAGCAGTTCCAAATCGAGAGGGAAAGACGAAGAGTCGGTGGACGGTTGCGAGTTTTCCACGGTTCATGAAGAGGCGCCCCGGCCTACACGTCCGTTCGGAAATACTGGGCTGTGCGGGACACCCTGGCCTGTCTAGACAGCCTTTTCTTTTATGTTTACCACAGACCAGCCCAGTTGTTGTTTTTTCTTTCTGAAAATGGCTAGCCCAGATTTTTGTGATTTGTCAAGTCACTTTATCAGGCCTGCTGGGCTGCAAATCTTTCAAGACGAGGAGAGCTTCATTCAGCTGGCTGAGAAAATGGCCTATCAGTAATGAGAAATGGGCTGTACATTTTTAAAACACATCAAACTGGCAATTAATTTCAAATATCTTTTTTTCATTTCGAGATTTTAAATTGCATTGATTTTTATGCGTGGACAATTTATTGGATTTTATATTGATATACATTTGTTTTTAAAATCAGTCTGAATGTGACTCGAAATTTCGGGATTAAAAACAGTTCAGACTGCACCGACATATGCAAAATTTCATATAATTTTTTAACCGTGGCCACAATATGGGCTGTAATGCTAACATAAAGAATATGGGCTCCAAAAAAACCCGTAAGAATTAGCAAATGGGCTGTAAATTATTTGAAATAATGGCAGATGGGCTGTATGCTGTTTTCCACAGATTTGAGGCTTTCCACAGATGGCCTGTATACTGTTGGATGTCCATCCAACGGCCGTCGTGGTTCTTCAATCTCCGCTCTTCCTAGTCCAGCCGCTCAAACAAGCGCCGGCGGGACTGCCTGCTCCCTCCTCCCCGCGGCCGGCTGTGCTGCCGCGCAGGCCTCACCGCCCCACCGTACTCGCATCGCTGGCCTAGCCATCCCTCTACTCACCCACACTTGCTGTTATTCTCCGGCGACGGCAGACGAACCAGTAAACCCTCGTACAGTCGTACTCCCCTCCGCGTGGGAAACAAAAACAACGGCCGAGTCTTCCCTGCCTCCGTGTCGTTCCCTTCCTAGGCCTCGCCGTCGTCCACCGCCCTAGTGCTCTTGGCGTGGCGTGGTTAGCGTGGTCAACGACCGACATGCATATGAAGTGGACTGTACGTGGAGAGGCTGACAGCTGGGTCCACGGCTGCACGCAAGGAAATGCCTCCTTATTACGCGCAAAATAATGATTTCCTCCACCTGACATCTGGGACCCACCGAAACGGCCTCTGTATTTCGCGAAAAAAACGTTACCGCCGCTGACAGCTTGGACCCACCAGCTATATCTTCGCACGCAAGGAAGTGCCTCCTTATTACGCACAAAAAAAATGAATACTCCCCCTGCTAGCTGGGACCCAGTATAGTGGGCCTACTAAGTTGACGGGGACGAAGGGCTTTGTCAACTTAGTCAATACGCACGATTCTAGCTCGTCTGACCATACAATGTCCATCCAACGGCCGTAGTGATTCTTCAACCTCTGGTCTTCTTGCTCCAGCCGCCCGAAGCAGCGCCGGTCGTGCTGCCTGCTCCAGCCTCCCGTGGCCGGCTGTGCTATCACGGAGGCCTCACCGCCCCCATACTACTCCCACCGCTGGCTAGGCCATCCCTCCACTCCACTCACCCACACCCCCTGTTATTCTGTGGCGACGGCAGCGCAGCCGAACCAGTGAACCCTCGTACTCCTCTTCGCGTAGGCATCCACTGTGAAAGTGCAACTATCCCTAGGTGGTTTTGGTAATTCATAACAACATATAGCTCATTGAGCTAATGCTATTCCAAGATGATTATTTCAGGAAAGCTAAATGATTGGCATGGCATGGATGTGAAAGTGGAACCCTCAAAATGCTAAGGGAAAAGGATTGGCTCAAGCTCAAAAGCTCAAGACTCTTCATTTTATATTTTAGTGATCCAAGATCACATTGAGTCTTTAGGAAAAGCCAATACTATCAAGGAGGGATGAGGTGTTGCTTAATGAGCCTCTTGCTTCATGTGCTTAGTGATATGCTCCAAAAACCCTCAACTACTTTCCATATCCACATATTGACTAACCCTAGCCAAACTCGGTCCTACCGATTCTTCCTATCCGGCGCACCGAGTTCATTTGTCATTTGCCACTGCAACCCTAGCAATTTCGGTCCTACCAGATAGGATTCTCGGTCTCACGAGATGGGGTTGCCAACTCTCTGTTTCCCTTTCGATAAACTTTTCGTCTCACCGAAAAGCCGAATCGGTTCCACCGAGATTGGCAATGTAAATTCAGTGTTCCCTTTTGTAACTTTTTCGGTCTCACCGAAAGAGCAAATCGGTCCCACCGAGTTTGCCTGACCAAACTCTCTGGTTAGCTAATTACCAATTCCGGTTCTGAGAATCGGTCTCACCGAGATACGTTATGCCCAAACCCTAACCATATCGTCCTACCAAGTTGCATGCAGTCCCACCGAAAATCTCTACGGTCACTAGGTTTATCCGGCCGAGTTTGGTCACCAGATTGGAAAACTGTGGAACGGTTGGATTTTGTGTGGAGGCTATATATACCCCTCACCTCCTCTTCATTCATAGAGAGAGCTATCAGAACACATACACCATTTCAACTCATATGTTCTGAGGAAGAACCACCTACTCATGTGTTGAGACAAGATATTCCATCCTACCATATGAATCTTGATCTCTAGCCTTCCCAGTTGCTTTCCACTCAAATCTTCTTTCACAAATCCAAATCCTATGAGAGAGAGTTGAGTGTTGGGGAGACTATCATTTGAGCACAAGAGCAAGAGTTCATTACATACACACCATTTGTTACTTCTTGGAGAGTGGGTGTCTCCTAGATTGGCTAGGTGTCACTTGGGAGCCTCCGACAAGATTGTGGAGTTGAACCAAGGAGTTTGTAAGGGCAAGGAGATCGCCTACTTCGTGAAGATCTACCGCTAGTGAGGCAAGTCCTGTGTGGGCGATGGCCATGGTGGGATAGACAAGGTTGCTTCTTCGTGGACCCTTTGTGGGTGGTTGCTTCTTCGTGGACCCTTCGTGGGTGGAGCCCTGTGTGGACTCGCGCAACCATTACCCTTGGGTGGAGCCCTATGTGGACTCGCGCAACCGTTACCCTTCGTGGGTTGAAGTCTCCATCAACGTGGATGTAGGATAGCACCACCTATCCGAACCACGGGAAAAACATCCGTGTCTCCAATAGCGTTTGAATTCTCCAAACCCTTCCCTTTACATTCTTGCAAGTTGCATGCTTTACTTTTCGCTGCCTATATACTCTTTGCATGCTTACTTGAATTATGTGATGATTGCTTGACTTGTCCTAAATTAGCTAAAATCTGCCAAGAACTAAAATTGGGAAAAGGTTAAGTTTTTATTTGGTCAAGTAGTCTAATCACCCCCCTCTAGACATACTTCGATCCTACAAGTGGTATCGGAGCTTTGGTCTCCATTTGCTTTGATCTCCATAGCTTTTGGTGGTCATAGCCTTGGTTTCACAACCTAGGAGAGTATGGCGTCTAGCGAGGGAAATTATCACCGTAGAGGTCCCTACTTTGATGGTACTAATTTTGCTAGTTGGAAGCATAAAATGAAAATGCATATTCTTGGACATAACCCCGGCGTTTGGGCTATTGTGTGTGTTGGCTTGCAAGGTAACTTCTTTGATGGGAGAGAACCAAACCGTGAAGCTACCGCGGATGAGTTGAAGATGTTGCAATACAATGCTCAAGCTTGTGATATTCTCTTCAACGGATTGTGCCCCGAAGAATTCAACAAAATCAGCCGTCTTGAGAATGCGAAGGAAATTTGGGACACTTTGATTGATATGCATGAAGGTACCGACTCTGTCAAGGAATCCAAGTTGGATGTGCTTCAAAGCCAACTTGACAAGTTCAAGATGAAGGATGGTGAAGGTGTCGCTGAAATGTACTCTAGGCTTGCTCTCATCACAAATGAGATTGCCGGCTTAGGAAGTGAAGAGATGACCGATAAATTCATCATCAAGAAGATTCTAAGAGCCTTGGATGGAAAATATGATACCGTGTGCACATTGATCCAAATGATGCCCAATTACAAAGATCTCAAGCCAACGGAGGTGATTGGAAGAATTGTTGCTCATGAGATGTCACTTAAGGATAAAGAGGAACTTCACAACAAATCAAGTGGTGCCTATAAAGCCTCATGTGAAGCCCCTACATCATCAAGTGAGAAACAAGACTTCAATGAAGAATTGAGCTTAATGGTGAAGAACTTCAACAAGTTCTACAATAGTAGAAGCAAAGATAGAAGCTCCAAGTCAAGGTCCTACAATGACAAAAGATCTTCTAGTCGAGAGCGAAACTGCTACAGTTGTGGAAGACCCGGACACTATTCCAATGAGTGTACGGCTCCCTACAAGAGAAGAGAAGATTCTCCAAAAAGAAGAAGCAAAGAATCACCACCAAGAGAGAGAAGGAGTAGAGATGATCGTTATGAACGAAGATACTCACGGAGAAGCAAGGATTCGGAAAGGAAGGAAAAATCATCAAGAAGCTACACAAGACGAAGACATCAAGCTCATGTTGGTGAATGGGTATCCGGCTCCGACTCTGACAGCCAGTCCGAGAGAAGTTATCACTCTAACTCCGAAGATAATCAAGATGAAGGTGTTGCCGGTCTAGCACTTGTGTCAACCAACTCCTACGACATATTTGACTCACCAAACGAAGGAATTGGAAGATGCTTCATGGCCAAAGGTCCTAAGGTAACACACCCCGAGTATGTTGATTTCAATAGTGATGAAGATGACTTGTTAGGTGATGATTTGCTTGTTGACAACTCTAGTGATGAATACTATGATGAAACGTCAATTAATCATGCTAATCAAGATAAAACGAATGACAATGATAAGGAGAAGATTGAGGCCCTAACTAAAGAACTAAACACTCTTAAGTTAGCTCATGAAACTATCTTCGAAGATCATCGAGAACTTTTAAGAACTCATGAGAAATTACGTTTTGAAAAGCTCAATCTTGAGCAAGAGCATGAGTTCTTAAAACCAATCAACGATGATCTCCGCAAGAAAAGCTCTTCTTACATTGCCAAGCGTTTACTCTTATCCACTTACATGCCTCAAGTCAAGTCTAGTAACAAGAACAAGAAAGATTCTTCCTCTAGCAGTAACAATGATCATGCTAAATCCAATATTGTTGCTTCTAGTAGTTCTCTTGATTCCACTAATGATTCTCTTAGCCAAGTTACACTTGAGCAAGAAAATAGTTTATTGAAGGGAATTATAGAGAAAGGAGTGTACAAAAGCCTTACCGGGAGTAAGCAATTCGAGGAAATTGTGCGCAAGCAAGGAATGCACCGGAAGAATCAAGGTGTTGGTTTTGAACGAAAGTTCAATGCCAATGGAGTTGAGTGGGAAGAAGATCAATACCCCAAGACAAAGTTTGTTCCTCAACAAGAGAAGTATACTTCTTTCAAGGGGACACAACCTCAAGATGATCTTCCACCACAAGACTACAAGCAAAAAGGCAAGGACAAGCTTCAAGAGGAAATTGACGCATTTGAAGAAGCTCCTAAGACCTTAGTCAAGTGGATTCCCAAGACTACTTCAAGTTCCACTTCATCAAGTACGACTACAACTCCACGGATTCCCATCAAGATGATGTGGATCCAAAAGAAGAAGAACTAGAGAGTTCTTGAGGGTGACTCCACCAACATACTTCACTCTTATCATTTTGGCAAGAGCAAGTGCAATCAACTTCCACATCTTGCACTAGTTCAAGGAGTCACAAACCCTCTTGTTGGTAAGACAAGGGACAAGGTAACCTAAAAGTTTTCATGGACATCATCTTGTGTGCATCACTCTATGTCTATGGATATCCTTGTTTGTTCCTTGTGGGACTAACCCATGTAGGTATTGAAAGTGCAATTCACACAAATGGATAGCTCCAAGTGATCTACATCAACATTGAGCATCCACATCTTCAACATTTACATGAAGTCATCATCGACAAAACCCAAGGTTAGTTCATCCCTCTTAGGGGGGATATCACATCTAGGGGGAGCTTTACTCTAAGACTTGAGCTAAAGCAACTCTAAAGATGTGAACACAACAATGCTTTATGTAAAAGTGGTAACCCCACTTGAGCTTAAACGATGAGTATGACCTATGATCAAGTGCTCTCACTTGACTCCTAAGTCAATATACTCATATATAGATGACCTTGTCATCGCAAATTGCTTGATAGATGCTAGAATTGGTTGTGCATGCCTTGCCACATATTTCATTTGCCATCTTATTGTGTGAGCATGTTGGTTGCATATTTTGCTCATTCGAGGACATCCACTTGTTGTTTTGATTGTTTGGTTTTATTTTCTTTTGCCAAGTGGATGGACAAGAATGCCTAAGTACCTCCTCTAGCTATCTATGCTTTTCTCGTCTCAAACTCTATTCATGCTGCATCACAAAATTTGATCAAGTCAGATTCGAACCACTCTGTGTGAGGAGCGCTCGGAGTCCCCGATTCATCATAGACTTAAACTTCCAAAACCTCTTTATGATTCTCGGTCTGACCGACACCCCACTTTCGGTCCTACCGAGATCATTAAGTTGATCTAGGTTATCGATCTCGGTGCAACCGATTTGAACATTTCGGTCACACCGAGTTTCAGTAACTGCCTGCAGTTATGAATCTCGGTGCCACCGAGTTGTTCCACTCGGTCACACCAACAGGGTCGGGCTATATATAGTCACGGGCAAAATTTGGAAATTTCTCCGAACCCCTTCGCCCGCGCGATAGCCTGCTCTGCCAGCGTGGTCTCCGGATCGTCTTCTCGCCGCCAGCCGCCTCCAGTCGCTGGTCTCCGTCGCCGTCAATGGGAATTCTGCCCCGCCGTTGCCGCCGTAGCGAGTCTCCGCCGAACTAGGGTATGGACTCGATCACAGTGCTATTCCCCGTCCGATTCCTAGCACATTGTGTTCTTCATGATTCTTGCCACGATTGAAACACTCCTATCCAGTCAATACGCCCGTAGATTAGCTTTGATTCGAAAATTTTAGGGTTAGGTTTCCGCCGAAACCATCTCGGACCCACCGAGTTTAAAAACTCGGTCCCACCGATTTGGCTTGTGCCATTGCACAAGTGAGACTCGGTCTGACCGAGAATTACTTATCGGTGTGACCGATTTTGGAACTCTGTGAAACCCTAGCAGTCTCGGTGCCACCGAACTGTGACTCGGTCCTACCGAGTTCACTAGTTTAGGTTCCAAAACTGCTTCAGTATCACCGAGTTTGAAAATCGGTAGATCCAAGATGATTTCAGTGGGAAACTAAAACTAAGTTTTTTGGATCATTCTTTTGCAAAAATCTCTGCATTTTGTGATGCTCATCCACTCTATCTCATCTATAACCTATTCACAGGGTCAGCAGTCAGAGTTTGCAGCATGTCTGATCAAAGTGATAGCCAGAACATGTCAGAGAAGCAGGTGCACATGAGTGAGGGCACTAGTCCCTCAAGTTCTTCAGATGAGGGCAGCAGGAGCACCCCTAGCAACTTGCCAAAGGCTGCCACGAGACAGAGGAAGAAGAGAACTTTAGACTCCGAAGATGAAGACTATGTGACAGAGGAAGAGGCCACTTCCAAGAGAGTTGAGCCAGCTCAAGGCACAAAGCCAGGCCTAAAGATCAAAAGGCCAGCAGGCAGGCAGCCCATGTCAAAGGCAAGAGCCTCAACTGAGAAGCCCACTCCCCAAGAGCCAGTTGCTGCAGAAGGCAAGAAGAGGAAGGAAAGGGTCAAGAAGACCGTAGCCAGAGTGCTAGGAAAGGCTTCCATCATGGAAGAGGAAGAGGAAGAAGAGGTAGCTGCACCAGCACCCAAGGCACCCAAGCTGATGGGTGATGCCATAAGATCAGGGGCTACTGCATCTAAGCCCAAAGCTGCCTCCAAGCCCAAGTCTGCACCCAAGAGGAATACAAGGAGCATTCCTGCAGCTGAGAGGAACAAGGCCCCAGTGCCTGAGACTGTTGCTGAAGAAGAGGAAGAGAATGTTCTGAGAAAGCTCAAGCCCAAGATCCCAGACCACAACGATGCTCATCCTGTGGCTGAGGACATGAAGCTCAGGAGAGATTCAGGGCTGAGGAAGTGGAGAGAAGTAGATCCGTATGCTTCAAGGAGAAGGACTGCCGTGGATTACAGATTTCACACCAAGGAACAGCAGGACTTCTATGAGACAGTGCTGCTAGATAAGAAGCCCATTGTCTGTGACATGAGATGGGTCGACTGGACCTACATGAGGGAGAAGGAGGAACACTACCCGGGAGTATATGACAACTTTAGTGCTTGTGGAGTAGCTGACTTTGTTGGGCAGAAGCTCACAAAGTGGAACGAGGAACTGATCATGCAATTCTACTCCACGGCACACTTTTACCCAGATGGAAAGATCACATGGATGTCTGAGGGTACAAGGTACCAATCTACAGTGGCTGAGTGGGCACAGATCATTAATGCCCCAGAGGAGCATGATGATGACTTGGACATATATGCCAAGAAGAAGATGGATCACAATTCCATGTCCAATATGCATAAGGAAATTCCAAATGAGGCACTTGACACTTTCAAATTTGGCTCAGTGCACTATCTTCTGTCAGGACTGCCAACCATCAATTGGATCTTGAGGCACACCTTGTTGCCCAAGTCAGGTGATCACAAGATGATCAGAGGCCATGCGATCAACTTGCTACATGTATTTGATGTGCCTCAGAAGTTCAAGGTGATGAGCCTCATAGTGGAAACTATCAAAAGGACTGCAGCAGATCAGAAGAGGAGTTGCGGATATGCCCCTCAGATCCAGGAGCTCATCAACTCTAAGATGGGCACAGGCATATACTTATTGGACAAGGAACACCTGCCCATCCGTCCATATTTTGAGGATAACCAAGTGGTCATGACTGAGAATGAGCCATCATCAGTTCAAGCACAAGCAAAGAAGGAGAAGGCAAGAAAGGAGAAAGCTGCCAAGATGCCAACTCAAGAGGAGGCATCTGAGTATTTCTTGAGGACTAAACAAGAGCAGCTTGGTTACTTGATTGCATCCATGCTGAGGATTGAGCAAAGTCTGGCCACCCTCACTCAGAATCAGCAGAGCCTAGAGAGAATCATGGAACAGAAGTTCTATGACTTGGATGTCAAAGTAACGGAAGTTCAGTCTGCAGTGGAGCAGCTCCAGGAGGACATGTAGGAGAGGAGAGGCAGGACTACCACTCATGCCTTTGCCAGAGTGCCACGAGGCCCGAGCTCATCTGCCGTGCCAGTTGCTGACACCAGAGCCACCACTTCAGCACCAGCTACAGCCTCAGTTCCACCAGCTCCAGCATCTACTTCAGCTCCAACTCTAGCGTCTACTTCAACGTCTACCGAAGCCTTCGTCCTTCGAGTGATCCGGACTCCACCACCACCAGAAGATCAAGCCTGAGCGTCGATCTAGTACTATGCATTTTCTAGGAACTTTTTGGTAACTTGTTGCCAAAGGGGGAGAAAAATGTATAGATCATAGACTTCGAGAGAGAGAGTGTTGTTTTTCTCTCTTGCTTTATTTGGTGGTTTTTCGAACTTGTTTTGCTTTTGAGTGCTTGAGATACTACGTCATTTTTTTTGTGAGACATTGATGATCATGTGTTTGATCATAAGCTACACTTAATGTTTGCTTAATGCTATTATCTTATCTATCTTATGTGATCATTCACTATTCTTGGTGATGAGTGCATGTATTTCATTATTATCATTTTAAGCGCTCCACCAAGATGTATGTGACATGGAAGAGTAACCCATGACTCTAACTCCTTGTGCATTTGCAGTCCAAAGCAAATTTTAAATATGCACAAATTTAGGGGGAGCTCTTACTTATCACATACTTCTCAAAGCGACGATATATTTCATGCTTATTATCATTTGTCGAAGCTTTGATCCTATATGTTGTCATCAATTACCAAAAAGGGGGAGATTGAAAGTGCAACTATCCCTAGGTGGTTTTGGTAATTCATAACAACATATAGCTCATTGAGCTAATGCTATTCCAAGATGACTATTTCAGGAAAGCTCAATGATTGGCATGGCATGGATGTGAAAGTGGAACCCTCAAAATGCTAAGGACAAAGGATTGGCTCAAGCTCAAAAGCTCAAGACTCTTCATTTTATATTTTAGTGATCCAAGATCACATTGAGTCTTTAGGAAAAGCCAATACTATCAAGGAGGGATGAGGTGTTGCTTAATGAGCCTCTTGCTTCATGTGCTTAGTGATATGCTCCAAAACCCTCAACTACTTTCCCATATCCACATATGACCTAAACCCTAAGCCAAACTCAGTCCTACCGATTCTTCCTATCCGGCGCCACCGAGTTTCACTTGTCATAAGCCACTGCCAAACCCTAGCAATTCGGTCCCATCGATAGGGATCTCGGTCTCACCGAGATGGGATTGCAAACTCTCTGTTTCCCTTTCGTAACTTTTTTCGGTCTCACCGAAAGAGCGAATCGGTCCCACCGAGATTGCAATGTAAATTCAGTGTTTCCCTTTTGTAACTTTTCGGTCTCACCGAAAGAGCAAATCGGTCCCACCGAGTTTGCCTGACCAACTCTTTGGTTAGCTAATTACCAAATTCGGTCTCACCGAGTTTGTGTAATCGGTCTCACCGAGATTACGTTATGCCCAAACCCTAACCATATCGGTCCTACCGAGTTGCATGCCAGTCCCACCGAAAATCTCTAACGGTAACTAGGTTTACATTTTCGGTCCGGCCGAGTTTGTTGATTCGGTCCCACCGAGATTGGAAAACTGTGTGTAACGGTTGGATTTTGTGTGGAGGCTATATATACCCCTCCACCTCCTCTTCATTCATAGAGAGAGCTATCAGAACACATACACCATTCCAACTCATATGTTCTGAGAGAGAACCACCTACTCATGTGTTGAGACCAAGATATTCCATTCCTACCATATGAATCTTGATCTCTAGCCTTCCCAAGTTGCTTTCCACTCAAATATTCTTTCCACCAAATCCAAATCCTATGAGAGAGAGTTGAGTGTTGGGGAGACTATCATTTGAAGCACAAGAGCAAGGAGTTCATTACCTACACACCATTTGTTACTTCTTGGAGAGTGGTGTCTCCTAGATTGGCTAGGTGTCACTTGGGAGCCTGCGACAAGATTGTGGAGTTGAACCAAGGAGTTTGTTAGGGCAAGGAGATCGCCTACTTCGTGAATATCTACCGCTAGTGAGGCAAGTCCTGTGTGGGCGATGGCCATGGTGGGATAGACAAGGTTGCTTCTTCGTGGACCCTTTGTGGGTGGTTGCTTCTTCGTGGACCCTTCGTGGGTGGAGCCCTGTGTGGACTCGCGCAACCGTTACCCTTGGGTGGAGCCCTGTGTGGACTCGCGCAACTGTTACCCTTCGTGGGTTGAAGTCTCCATCAACGTGGATGTAGGATAGCACCACCTATCCAAACCACGGGAAAAACATCCGTGTCTCCAATTGCGTTTGAATTCTCCAAACCCTTCCCTTTACATTCTTGCAAGTTTCATGCTTTACTTTCCGCTGCCTATATACTCTTTGCATGCTTGCTTGAATTATGTGATGATTGCTTGACTTGTCCTAAATTACCTAAAATCTGCCAAGAACTAAAATTGGGAAAAGGTTAAGTTTTTATTTGGTCAAGTAGTCTAATCACCCCCCTCTGACATACTTTCGATCCTACACACTGCCGCATCTTCCCCGGCTCCACGTCGTCACCTTCCTAGGCCTCGCCATCGTCCACCGTCGTGGTGCTGTCGGTGTGGCATGGTCAATGTGGCCAATGACCGAATTCCATCAGAAGAATACTGTACGTGGAGAGGCTGATAGCTAGGTCCACGGCATCCGCAAGGAAGTGCCTCCTTTTTATGCGGAAAATAATTATTCCGCCACCTCACAGCAGGGACCCACCGGACGCCCACCAGTATATCACGAAAAAAACGTTTGCCCCTGATTGCTGGGACCCACCCAACGGGCCACCGTATTTCATGAAAAAAATGTTCCCCCTGCTGTCAGCTCGGACCCACCGGAAGTGCCTCCTTATTACGCACAAAAAAATGAATACCCCCTGCTAGATGGGACCCACCTTAGTGGCAGGCTGACTTGTGGGCCTACTAAGTTGACGGGGACAGAGGGCTTTGTCAACTTAGTCAATATGCACGATTCTAGCTCCAGTGACCGTACGATGTCCATCCAACGGCCATAGTGCTTCTTCAACCTCTAGTCTTCTTGCTCCAGCCGCCCAAAGCAGCGTTGGTCGTGCCGCATGCTCCTGCCTCCCATGGTCGGATGTGCTGCCGCAGAGGCCTCACCACCCCCTACTATTCCCACCGCTGGCTAGGGCCTGCGGCGACGGCAGCCTCACACCGCAGCCGAACTAGTGAACCCTCGTACTCCTCTCCGTGTGGGCTTCCACTTCCGCGTCTTCCCCGGCTCCGCGTCGTCCCCTTCCTAGGCCTCACCGTCGTCCACCGCCGTGGTGCTCTCCGGACGGCGTGGTCAACGTGGTCAAGGAACGACTTCCATGGGAAGAGTACTATATGTGGAGAGGCTGACAGCTGGGTCCACGGCCACATCCCAGTTTTTTGTGATTTGCCAAGTAAGTCGCTTTGTCAGGCCTGTTGGGCTGCAAATCTTTCAAGACGAGGAGAGCTTTCATTCGGCTGGCCGAGAAAATGGCTCATTAGTAATGAGAAATGGGTTGTACATTTTTAAAACACATCAAACCGGCAATTAGTTTCAAATATCTTTTTTTCATTTCAAGATTTTAAATTACATTAATTTTTATGCGTGGAGAATTTGTTGGATTTTATATTGATATACATTTATTTTTAAAATCAGTTTGAATGTGAGTCAAAATTTCGGGATTAAAAACAGTTCGGCCGTAGTGCTTCTTCAACCTCTGGTCTTCTTGCTCCAGCCGCCCAAACCAGCACCGGTCGTGCCTTGTGCTCCTGCCTCCCGTGGCCAGCTGCGATGCGGCGAAGGCCTCACCGCCCCCTACTACTCCCACCGCTGGCCAGGCCATCCCTCTACTCACCCACACCCCCTGTTATTCTGTGGCGACGGCAACCTCACACCGCAGCGAACCAGTGAACCCTCGTACTCCTCTACACGTGGGCATCCACTGCCACGTCTTCCCCGGCTCCGCGTCGTCCCCTTCCTGGCCTCACCGTCGTCCACCGCCCTGGTGCTCTCGACGTGGCATGGTCAACGTGGTCAAAGAACGGCTTCCATCGGACGTGGACTGTACGTGGAGAGGCTGACAGCTGGGTCCACAGCCGCGGCAAGGAAGTGCCTCCTTATTACGTGCAAAATAATTATTCCTCCACCTGACAGCGGGGACCCACCGGACGGGCCACCAGTATTTTGCGAAAAAAATCTTTTCCCCCTGACTGCTGGGACCCACCGGACGGGCCACCGTATTTTGCAAAATGTCCCCTCGCTGTCAGCTCAGACCCACCGGAAGTGCCTCCTTATTACGCACAAAAAAATGAATACTCCCCCGGCTAGCTGGGACCCACCTTGCTGGGAGGCTGACTTGTGGGCCTAATAAGTTGACGGGGACGAAGGGCTTTGTCAACTTAGTCAATATGAACGATTCTAGCTCCAGTGACCGCACGATGTCCATCCAACGGCCGTAGTGCTTCTTCAACCTCTGGTCTTCTTGCTCCAGCCGCCCAAAAACAGCGCCGGTCGTGCCGCATGCTCCTGCCTCCCGTGGCCGGCTGTGCTGCCGCAGAGGCCTCACCGCCCCTACTATTCCCACCACTGGCCAGGCCCTGCGGTGACGGCAGCCTCACACCGCAGCCAAACCAGTGAACCCTCGTAGTCCTCTCTGCGCGGGCTTCCACCGCCGCGTGGTCCCCTTCCTAGGCCTCGCCGTCGTCCACCGCTGTGGTGCTCTCCGCATTGCGTGCTCAACGTGGTCAAGGAACGACTTCCATCGGAAGAGTACTGTACGTGGAGAGGCTGACAGCTGGGTCCACGGCCACAGCCCAGTTTTTTTATGATTTGCCAAGTAAGTCGCTTTGTCAGGCCTGTTGGGCTACAAATCTTTCAAGACGAGGAAAGCTTTCATTCGGCTGGCCAAGAAAATGGCTCATCAGTAATGAGAAATGGGTTGTACATTTTTAAAACACATTGAACCGGCAATTAGTTTCAAATATCTTTTTTTTCATTTCAAGGTTTTAAATTACATTAATTTTTATGCGTGCAGAATTTTTTGGATTTTATATTGATATACATTTATTTTTAAAATCAGTTTGAATGTGAGTCGAAATTTCGGGATTAAAAATAGTTCGGACCGCACCGAAATATGCAAATTTTCGTATAATTTTTTAACCGTTGCCACAATATGTGCTGTAATGCTAACAAAAAGAATATGGGCTCCAAAATAACCTTAAGAATTAGCAAATGGGCTGTAAATTATTAGAAATAATGGCAGATGGGCTGTATCCGGTTTTCCACAGATTTGAGGCTTTCCTAAAAAAAGGTTGACGCACAAGCACTGACTGTTGGATGTCCATCCAATGGCCGTCGTGCTTCTTTAATCTGTGCTCTTCCTGCTCCAGCCGCTCAAACAAGCGCCGACGGGACTGCCTGCTCCCTCCTCCTCGTGGCCGGCTATGCTGCCGCGCAGGCCTCACCGCCCGACCGTACTCCCATCGCTGGCCTAGCCATCCCTCTACTCACCCACACCTGCTGTTATTCTCCGGTGACGGCAGACGAACCAGTAAACCCTCGTACAGTCGTACTCCCCTCCGCGTGGGAAACAACTGTCGAGTCTTCCCTGCCTCTGTGTTGTCCCCTTCCTAGGCCTCACCGTCGTCCACCGCCCTGGTGCTCTTGGCGCGGCGTGGTCAACGTGGTCAAGGTACGACTTCCATCGGACGTGGACTATACATGGAGAGGCTGACAGCTAGGTCCACGGCCGCAGCAAGGAAGTGCCTCCTTATTACGCGGAAAATAATGATTCCTCCACCTGACAGCTGGGACCCACCGGACGGGCCACTGTATTCCCCCTGACTGCTGGGACCCACCAGCTACATCTTCGAACGCAAGGAAGTGCGTCCGGGAAAAAAAAGATTCGCCCCCTGACTGCTGGGACCCACCAGGTACATCTTCGCAGGCAGGAAGTGCCTGACAGTCGGGACCCACCTAGTCGAAGCGTACGTAGCGTTGTCATTCTGGTCGCAAACGTGTACGCACATACTGGTCAATGTAGATGCACGCACGTGTCATAGTAGAGGCGCGCACGTGTCGTAGTAGAGGCACGCACGTAGCATGTACACATACATACAACGGCTAGGGTGCAAGAAAGAAAATACGGCCACGTATGTGTACATACGGGCGGGGTCTCGAACACCTACTCGTGCATACGTACGGCGAGGGCTCGTGTACATGGTTGGGTCGGAATGGAGAAACAACATCGTCGTCATGTTAATGGGGAGGCAACGGAATCCGTCGTGTTCATGGGGAGGCAACGGAATGCGTCGTGTTCATCGGGAGGCAACGAAATGCGTGGGAGCCAACCAGTTGGGACGGAATGGAATGCGTGGTCGTGTTCATCGGGAGGGCTTGGACAGAACAGGCGATGGAAACGAGGCCTGGCGTACCGCACAACGGAGGAAACAGACCTCCTACATTCGGAATGGGGTCCTGTTGATCGGGTGGGGTCTGGCGTACCGCAAAACGGACCTCCTACGGTTGAAACGGGGTTCCTGTTGATCGGGAGGGGTGTGGCGTACCACAAAACGGACGAAACGGACTTGTGTTGGAGCGCTACAGTCGAAACGGGGGTCCTGTTCATCGGGAGGGGTGTGGCATACCACAAAACGGGACTCCACGGGATACTGTTCATCTCCACCGTCGACCCCCTCCGTCCTCCACGAGCTACTGTTCATCCACCGTCGACCTCCTCCAGCCTCCACCTGCGACTGTTCATCCACGGGCTCTTGTTCATCCAGCCTCCACCGCGCGCTACTCCATCGGCTACTGTTCAACCACCCCTCTCCATGGGCTCCTGTTCAACCACCCCTCCATGGGCTACTGTTCATCCTGCCCTCCACCGTCTACTGTTCACCCTACCCTCCACGGGGTGGTCCTGTTCATCCAGCCCTCCACGGGGTCCTGTTCATCCAGCCCCAATCGGCTCGATCGATTGGGGTCCTGTTCATCCAGAGGCAACACCACGGGGTCCTGTTCATCCACCCCCACCGGGAACTATTCATCCACCCCCCCCCCCGCAACGCTCACTGTTCATCGAGAGGCAGCATCGATCGGCTTCAGGTAGCAGCAGTAGCGAAGGAATCGCTCGATCGGGTTCAGTTAACAGCCATCGATCGATCGCTCGGGTTCAGTAACGCGTAGTCTGCAGTGCAACCGGTCGGGTTCAGTTAGAGCCCAACGCCTCGCTCGGGTTCAGTTAGAGCCAACGCCTCGCACACACGCGCGTACGTGTATGAGAGAAACGCACATCGCTCGGCCCCCGACCTCCCACCGTAACCGGGAACTCCCCGAAATTTTCCTCCCCTCGCTTCTACCACGGTTTTTTCCATCATGGACGGCCCAAAGAATGTCATGCAGCTGCGTCTCCGGCCCGCCCAGGACGAAAATCCCATTTTATGTCATGATTTTTTTCATAGAAGTAGGAGCCCACCACATCGATGATGATACCGGGTTTTGTCACAATTATCGTCATAGAAGTGTCATATGTATGACAGAAATTTTTTTCGTTTAGCCCAAAATGTCACGGATGTGTCTTTTTTTTGTGCTAGGCCCCGCCAAATGCATCAACTAGACATTCACACATGTTACATCACATACCCCATTGATCTAAAAAGACCTCTCTTCACATTTATTTCACATACAACATTCCTTTTGAATAAAGTGTGGCCAAAAAATTATTTTAGAGTTTCAACATATATACAACATTACAAAGTTATATGGAGGAGTATGAACGCTAATTTGCATTGCATGGTGCCCACAATGATATTTATTCCGCACTATGAATTTGTATATTTTTATACTATATACAAAGTTAGTCATAATAAAGAGAAACGAAGACTGCTCTACACGTATACCCCCCTGTACGCCCCTTTCACGTATGCACACAAAACTATCTCCAGGTCCTCTAAAAGTAAGCCCCTAGAAAATTCATGCATGTTTCATCTTTGTCTCGCGAGATATGCAATGACGATCATTGTATTTGAAGTGAAAGCACGATACATACATTGGACTTCAGAATCCACTCATTACGGTCACAATTTACGTTTAGTGGTTACTATACAGTCACGGGCTCACCGTACAACTCTGTATTTGCTCATGACATGACTAGTTGACCAGTTTAACACTCCACATGGCACCTCTAGTGTTGCATCACATTATCTCACTACCATCATGCCCACCTGTCGACTTGTATCTACTCTACATCTACACTCTTATAAAATACATAAAACACACTCTTATAAAAAATAGAGTTGGTGATGATGGTGTGCCTGCCATCCTGCAATATAGGCCGTCCGATTTATATCTGAAGGATAGGAAAGAAACTATGGCAATTTTGCAAAAAGGTACCCACACACCTCTCCACATTTGCAAATAAGGACTTCCCTCGTTCATCCTTTTCTCTCACAAGATAAACAAGTCATACAAATGCATCTTGATGTTACGTGCAACGCACGGGCATCTTGCTAGTAAGAATGAAAACAAACGACAAAAAATATATTTGGACGGTGGTTCGAAGTCATGACCGCGGGCACAGCGGGCAAGGTGGCCTTGTATTGGTATGCTGAGCCGTCTGTTTTAACACACAGGAGCTGGTGTGGTGATTATACACACACGCATGCATGCACACGAACTGCATCCACACAACACTCACACAAACACATGTACCCACGCACGCACGCAATACTCACACGTACACACGCAGCCATGCACACACGCAACACTCACACACACACGCACGCATGCATGCACACACCAGTACACCACACGACCAACACACACTCTCACGCTCAAGTGCTCAACCTACACGTGCATGCGCACACATCAGCCCTGACAGACACATACACAACCAGGTGATTCCCGCGCACGGGTTGGAGCCTTGTCGCGCCTGCGTAAATTTGTGTTTATCTGGCCTTTTGCCTATGTGATCTGACAGGTGGAACCCACAAGGAACGTGGTCAATTTAACTAGTCAACATGGCGCCACGCACACTATTTGGCCGGTCAACAGAGCGCAATCCGATGCTGAACTGTGAGCAAGTGACTATAATCACCGCAAAACGTATACAGTGACCGTAAACAGCTTATTCTGGAGTTCGGTGACCGTATTACACTTTTCTCTCTGTAGGCCCTCCAAAACTACATCTCTACACGTTCTCGCATGTTACATCTAACAACTATGCAATACAACACTACTACTACACTCTAAGACAATAAATCATATGTGTTTTTAGTTTTACTAGATATCATATTGTTACTTATAATTATTTAGTTTGCATACATTAAAATTTCCTTTGAAATGTATGGCCAGTATCATCTACCGTGCGGGAAAAATGCCGCCCTTTCCTATTTAATCGGGTTTGTATCGATGGATCGTGCGAAACAACAAAACTATAGTACTATACAGTACAAGTGACAGTTCACTTGGCCGTCGTGTCGTCTACTCCTCCATCGTAAGAGTGGAGCGCTCGCTTTCATAAATCCTAGTCCCTTTCGCCGACATGTGGGACATCAAGCTACCGGGTCCACGTGCCATACCGGAATACAATGCAGAGCAGACGGGGTGAAGCACCCCAGTCATGGCGCCGGCGTAGTAATGAGCAATGAGGCGTCAAATCACAAAGCTGCACCTTTCCCGCAGTTAAGTTGGAGGGACGAAGCAACCATCATTTCACTCGTTGCTGAATCTGCTTCTCCCTCATCTTCTTCAACTTAACCACGTGTTGCTTCTGTCGTTGTTCTGCCTCATGTGGGACGCGGATCGGCTTGGTAAAGCACTGACACGTGGGACCGCATGTTAGCAAACCGCCAGGACAACGTCCTCCAAAAATAAGAAGCCTAATCCTAGACTTAAAAAGGGCTATGTAGCTACTACGTATACTTTCCATCTAATCTATATATGCCCCCCTGATTTTCAGGTGGGGTGGGCCTAATCCTCTCCTTTAATTTAATCAAATAGTCCCACATCACATCAGTTCGTAACTTTACGTAAACCATTACGTGGATGTAGCATTGCTCAAATAAGAAACCTCCCCCGCCATCCGCGCGGCAAAATCACCTCCTTTTTACTAATCTTGATTCTACAATTTTTTAGATCAATATAATTGAGATTTGTATAGATAGCACACAGGAGCAAAACCGAGTGGTACGGTTAAGGGCATCCACAATGTGTAGCCAAATGTGAAAATAGCTTTTCGCATTGTGGGAACCATTGTGGACGGTGTTGCCAAAGCCAAAAAGATGGAACCGAAGCTCCCTGATTGATTTATTGAAGGAATAGAAAAATGCAACGTCTCTCCTCTTTCTCCCATGCTTGGACGCATGTAGTACAGTATAGAGCACAGAGTCTACTCCTCTGTCCCTTCTATCACAAATCACAAAGTAGTGAGGCGTCAAATCACAAAAGCACAGACGAAGCAACCATCATTTCACTCTTCGCTAACTCCGCTTCCCCATCATCTTCTTCGAGAAACCATCTCACTGCACTAGTACTCCTAGTAGTACTAGTAAAGGACTTCCTGGATGAAAATAAGGTGGTTGCCTCGGCTTTCAGGCGGCACTTGCGAATGACTTACAGTGGTCTCCCTCAATGGTGTTCTCCGTCGAACGCACTTCGCCAAACCACCAAAAAAAAGATATCGTCGACGTCACCGCAATGGGGAAGGAAGTCTAATATAGTACTACCTCCATTTTTTGTACACAAGAACAATATATCAAAATTACAATTTGCAAAGGGCCACTAACACTAATCGAGGCAAAATTGATGGGGTTAGCAACCAAGGACATTAATACCCCCTGCATGCATGCGGAAGTGACTAGGTTGGTTTGCATGGCGCTGCATTAATCAAGCGATGAGGAGTGAGATGGTTAGCTCTTTGGTCTTTGGAGACGAAATTCGCATTAATTGACACGTGAAACAAGGATTTGTATCGATTAAATCCCGCGAAGGAAAACCCCGCCTTTCTTATTTAACACTAGTACTCGTAGTATGTACGTACTTATCCTGTTTGGGTCTAGGCCTTGCATTGCCAAACTTCGCCACACATTTTTGCCAAGCTTGCCTAAAGTTTTCAAAATGAGAAGGAGATACACTTGCGCACGGCTGTCGCGGTCGCACTGTACCCTCACACAGTCGCTCCTGCACGCCGCAAACCCAACCAAGGGAACGTACGCTCACTGACACGTGATGTCGCATGTGAACAAACCAAACTCAGCCATCCTATCGCTGACACATAATTTTCGATCATAGAGTATATTTATCCAACCGCATGTTGGGGAGTATCCGTACGGCCCGTGCGGTGGTCTGTTGGGGAAGAAGAAGAGGTGAGGAAGAAGGAAAGAAGGGTTAGGAGACGTAGGATATTCATCCAACCGCCTGAAATGGTAGACTGACCCAAGTCAGGTGACTTGCATAACAAATATATGTTTTCACAAAGCAAAAGATCCATAAAAACAACAACATAAAGAAAAACTATCACTGCTCGCGGAAAGAGACGGGCTCGTCATCTTTGGCTGCCGGCGCGAACCAGCCGCCGCTGCTGCAACACCCCGGATGTAATTTACGTATTATGTAATCCAACTCTTGCCGTTTCCGGCGTTAAGTTATTTTATTTTCTCGGGTTTGGGTTTTTGTCTCCATGTATTGTTGTTGTTGTCTTGCATTTCATATCATGTCATCATGTGCATTGCATTTGCATACGTGTTCGTCTCATGCATCCGAGCATTTTCCCCGTTGTTTGTTTTGCATTCCGGCGTTCTGTTCTCCTCCGGTGGTAATTCTACCTTCCTTTCGTGTGTGGGGGTTAAACATTTCCGGATTGAACAGAGACTTGCCAAGCGGCCTTGGTTTACTACCGGTAGACCGTCTGTCAAGTTTCGTACCATTTGGACTTCGTTTGATGCTCCAACGGTTAACCGAGGGACCAAGAAGGCCTCGTCTGTGTTGCATCCCAACACCCCTCCAATTTGGCCGAAAACCCACCAAAAAACCTCTCCATCATCTAGATCGTTCGATCACGATCGCGTGGCCGAAAACCGCACCTCATTAGGACACTCCTAGCTCCCTCTATGCCTATAAATACACCACCCTTCCGAAATTTCGGTTCTTCTTCCTCCCGAAACCCTAAAGATCCAGATCCGCCGCCACCGGAGATGTCTGCCGCGCCGGACATTTCGTCCGGCACCGCCCGCGGCCACTGACGGGGCGCCACGTGGCACCGCCCGACCTCCTCCGCCGCCAGCCCGCGAGGCCCCGGGCGGGCCCTCCCCGGCCCGCGCGCCCGTCGCCGCCCGTCCTCCGCGCCGCCTCCCGTCGTCCCCGCGGCCGGCACAGCTCCTCCCGGCCGGCCACCGCGCGCCATTGCCGGCCGCCACCGCCCGCCGGCCGCGCCGCAACTCGCCACCGCGGCCAGCGCCGGCGACGCCCGCGGCCGCCCCGGTTCCGGCCTCCTCCTCCACTCCGGCAAGCCGGCGAGCTCCTCCCCGCTCCAGCCGACTCTTCCTCCGGCGACCTCGAGTTCTCCGGCGAACCTTGGGAAGCGCGCATGAACAGTAACCGGATCCAAATCCAGATCCAAATCTCGGGGTTGACTTTTTCGTCCCAAACCCTAATTATTTTGCTATGTTCATCGTGCCGTAACTTTGCATCCGTAGATCTGTTTTGGGCATATAGCATATCAAAATGTTCGTCTCAGAGAGCACATCATTTCATCTCATTGCATCATTTTCATTTGAGTTCATCTTGATGCCTGAAATGCTGTTGGAAGAGTGCTATTTGAGATAATTGTCAGATGTGCTGCTCCAAATAGCTATTTGTCATTTTTGCCATGATTTTTGTGTGCATGATATGCCCCTGAGCTCTACATATGTTTTGTTATATGCTTTGTCATCTTTCCAGAGGTGCCATCCATGTATTTTTGTGAGGTGTGTGGTGACTAGCATAAGCCTGCAAAGTGGTGCATTCGTTAATGCTGATTTCAGGGACTTAGCAATTCCACTAAGTCCTTGATCTGTTTTTATCAATATGCCATATGTTCATGTTGTTTCCTAGTGATCCGTGCCTCTTTTGAGGATGATCAGTAAGGATGTTTTGTTAATCTTGTAGTGCTCTATCCATCCATGTCTTTGTTTGCAATTATGGAGCACCCTAGCTTGAGTCAATCGAGCTCTACTTTTGCTATTTCGTGAATCTGGGCAGATTGTCTACTTGTTAGCGATTTTGCCAAGGATATTGTAGTTGATCCGTGCATGGTATGTTGTTGTTCTTGCCATGTCTTGCTTATACAATGTGTATTCTTAATGGGTGTATGCTTAGTTTGTCATTTCTTGCTCTGTAGTGAGTGCATCGAGCTCGTAAACATGCCTACTCGTTAACAGATTTGCATGCTCCAGTTTTCACTAAGTCTGTGATCTGATTATATTTTTGCCATGTTCACATGCTTGCAATTGTGTTTTCTGATCCCTTCTGGCTCAAGGTCACTAAGGAACTTTTGTTAAGCTCTTTGATTAGCTCCATGCCATGCTTTTCACTAAGTCTGAAATCTGTTTACCAATTGCTCTTTTGCCATGATTGTTTTAACCTGTTAATGGATGAATTGGCCGTAGCTCAGTGTTCATCTCTTGTTAAGCATCATGAATGGATCCCTACCATGTTTTTTTGTCATGTTTGGGTGCTGTAGCATGTTCATCTTGTTGCATTTAGATGGTTACTTGCTGTTTATCGTAGAACGGTGCCATATTTGTTTTGCTCGCCATTTCCAAACCGTGTATCCGATTCCAGTATTCTTTATATCGTTTTCAAGCGATATCACCTCACCTTTCCAGTGGCACACTTGGTTTTCCAAGTTGAGGCCAGGTTCAATCATTCCTTGTCAAATCTTGCATATGCATCACATATCGCATCCCGCATAGCATACCATGTTTGCATCATGTTGTTCGAGCATTTGCACTTGGTTGATTGTGTTCCTTTTGCTTGTTTGTATTGTTTGGATAGAGCCGGGAGACGAGTTCGCTAACGAGGAGCCCGTTGAGTTTGCTTTCGAGGATCCACTCAACTCTGACAACTTTGCAGGCAAGATGATCATACCCTCGAAATCACTTCTATCTTTGCTTTGCTAGATGCTCGCTCTTTTGCTATGCCTATGCTACGATGCCTACCACTTGCTTATCACGCCTCCCAAATTTCCATGTCCTAGCAAACTGTTGATTGGCTATGTTACCACTTTGCTCAGCCCCTCTTATAGTGTTGCTAGTTGCAGGTGAAGATTGGAGACCGTTCCTTGTTGGAACATTGTTTACTTGTTGGGATATCACTATATTATCTTGTTATCTTAATGCATCTATATACTTGGTAAAGGATGGAAGGATCGACCTTTTGCCTAGTGTTTCGTTCCACTCTTGCCGCCCTAGTTTCTGTCATATCGGTGTTATGTTCCCGGATTTTGCGTTCCTTACGCGGTTGGGTGATAATGGGAACCCCTTGACAGTTCGCCTTGAATAAAACTCCTCCAGCAATGCCCAACATTGGTTTTACCATTTGCCGCCTAGCCTTTTTCCCTTGTGTTTCGCGGACTCAAGGGTCATCTTTATTTTAACCCCCCGGGCCAGTGCTTCTCTAAGTGTTGGTCCAACCGAGCGATGTCCGGGGCTACCAGGGGCAACTCTGGGCTGGCCTACCCGACGTCTTGCTCATCCGGTGTGCCCTAAGAACGAGATATGTGCAGCTCCTATCGGGATTTGTCGGCACATCTGGGTGGTGTTGCTGGATTTGTTTTAACTTGTCGAAATGTCTTGTAGAACCGGGATACCGAGTCTGATTGGAATGTCTCGGGAGAAGGTATATCCTTCGTTGACCGTGAGAGCTTGTCATGGGCTAAGTTGGGACCCCCTGCAGGGAATTGAACTTTCGAAAGCCGTGCCCACGGTTATGGGCAGATGGGAATTTGTTAATATCCGGTTGTAGATAACTTGAACCTTAACTTAATTAAAATGAATCAACTATGTGAGTTACCGTGATGGTCTCTTCTTGGCGGAGTCCGGGAAGTGAACACGGTGTTGGAGTAATGCTTGCCGCAGGTTGTTCTCTAGTTATTCGTTCACGCTTTGCCTTCTCTTCTCGCTCTCTTTTGCGAACAGGATTAGCTACCATACATGCTAGTCGCTTGCTGCAGCTCCACATATTACCTTGCCTTACCTCTAAGCTTAAATAGTCTTGATCGCGAGGGTGCGAGATTGCTGAGTCCCTGTGGCTCACAGATTACTTCCAAACCAGATACAGGGCCTGATGACTCCGTTCCAGATGATGCGCTTGCGCTCAAGTGGGAGTTCGACGAAGACTCACGCCGTTACTATGTGTCTTTCCCTGATGATCAGTAGTGGTGCCCAGTTGGGGCGATCGGGACCGTGTCGCATGTGGGGTTGATCTTTTATTTTGGCATCGTAGTCGGGCCATGAGTGATTGGATGATGTAATGCTATTTATGTACTTTGTTTGACGTGGCGAGTGTAAGCCAACTATGTACCTTCCCCTTTTATTATCTATATTACATGGGATGTTGTGATGATTGCCTTACTTGCGACATTGCTTTCAATGCGGTTATGCCTCTAAGTCGTGCTTCGACACGTAGGAGATATAGCCGCATCGAGGGCGTTACAAGTTGGTATCAGAGCCTTCCCCGACCTTAGGATCCCCCACTGCTTGATTTTTTTTAGCAGTCGAGTGGAGTCTAGAAAAATGTTTTGAGTCATTTAGGAATTATATATCAGAGAGTTTAGGAATTCTTTTTACTCCCCAGTCCCTTCATCGCTCTGGTAAGGCATCCTGACGTAGAGATTTGACTCTTCTCTTCTCAAATTTCATTAAAAAAATTTAGGATCACGCGGGTATCTTGGAATCGTTTCAATGGATTTGTGACGAGAACATTGTTCTTGGTGCCTCCTGTCATTTAGGGGTTTTGGCAGTGTCCCGGGGAGTTGAGCTCTGAGGTGTTGTTGTCACAATTTTATCGTTGCAGTTCTGGAATACCTAAGTTTAGTACGCCGACATCGAAAATCTCTTTTATGCAGTTGTTGGTGAGATAACCTCGACACCACCCAGTACTGGGGCGGGAGTTTGGGAGTATTGCCATAACTTGTATAACGGATGCTTTTCGAAGGTTGAGGTAGATGGTTTCCGAAGTTTTTCTCGGTTATGTGTTGAAGGATGGATACAGCTGGATGTAGGATTTGCTAGATTTGGGTGAGATAATATGCTTCCCCTGTATCCCCAACACCTGATTGCATAACCGGAAAGGTTCGAGAGTTTCATAGGTGGGAATTCTTGTAGCTCTAGTTCTTCTTCCACGGATATTTGGTTTGAGATTGGGTGATCTTTACCGAGTATTCGTTCTTACTCCGTACCTTGTTGATTTATTCCTCTACCTAAATTCTAAGTGGCTTCTCAATTTATGGATATGTGACCATTTCAATTGGAATGCATTCGTTCATTTGGTTCGGATGTGAAGACTATATGTTGCAATTTCATCTCGTTGGATTCAGCTTCAATATTTATCTATTAGTGTGCTAACGGATGTCACCCTCTTCAGGATGGCTCCCGCTAAGGGCAACAATCAGAATCAGAATCAGGATCCGCCACCACCTCCTCCTCCTCCAGAGGCATGGCAAGCTGTGATGGCCGCAACCAATGCAAACACGCAGTTGATCATGCAAATTCTTCAAGAGCGCAACCAAGCGAACCAAGGCAACCAAGGCAACAACCAGAATCGCTTTGCTACACTCAACTAGTTCCTTGCTAACCAGCCAAAGACTTTCAGCAATTGTGTCGAGGCAACTGATGCTGACGATTGGCTCGTGGACTTATGCAAGCATTTCGAGTGCAGTAACGTCAGGCCTGAGGACTTTGTCAAGTTCGCTTCCTTCCAGCTCAAAGACCAAGCTGCAGAATGGTTCCAGCAGTACAAGGATTCCAGAGGAGGCCGTGAGATTACCTGGGATGAATTCCGTCAAGACTTCAAAGTTCATCATATTCCTCAGAGCGTGGTTGAAAGCAAGCGTGAGGAATTCCGCAACCTGAAGCAAGGTTCTTTGTATGTCTATGACTACAACAAGTTGTTTCAGAAGCTCGCCCGCTTTGCTAAGCAGGACGTCCCTGACGAGAAGAGCATGATATACCAGTTCAGGGGTGGTCTCAGAGAAGAAATCCAGCTAGCTCTCGTTCTCTTTGAGCCCAGGAGGTACGATGAGTTCTACAACATGGCATTGAAGCAAGAGGCTGCTTAACTGAAGTGTGATGCTTCCAAGAAGTGAGTCAGAGATGCTACTCCTTCTTCCTCTACTCAAGTGGCCAAGCAGCAGAAGTATTCGCTTCCTCCTCCTCCGTTCCGTCAGCCTTTTCAGCACAAGAGCAAAGGTGGCAGTGGATCTTCCCCCCCCCCCAACCCCGGCTTTCAGAACAAGACTTCATCTCAAGCTCCAAGATCGAGTGCTCCGTACCACCGTCCGCTTTCAGAGGTCATGTGCAACAAGTGCCAATAGAAGGGTCACTATGCCAACAAATGCTTCAATCAGAGGCGTCTCCCCCTCCTCCTCCCGTGAGATCGACAAGTACAGCTATGGTCAAGCATAACCCCAAGTCTGCTAAGGTCAACTTGCTGAATGCAGCTCAAGCAGAGAACTCGCCAGATGTGATTATGGGTAACCTACCTGTTAATGACATTCCCGCAAGAGTTCTTTTTGATACTGGTGCATCTTTATCATTTTTATCGAAGCCTTTTGCATCCATGCATGATGTGCATAATATTGATTTGCCTAAGCCGATAGCGGTTTCTTCTCTGGGTTTGTTCATGAACACCAAAATGTTGGCTCCGGATGTTACTATCACATTGGGAGATTACAAGTTTCTTTCTTCTCCAATGGTCCTTGGTAACTCGGATATTGATCTTATTCTCGGAATGGATTGGCTCTCTAAGCACAAGGCGCATCTTGATTGTGCTGCCAGGCAGATTCAATTGACTCATTCGTCTGAGGATGTAATTATCTTTGCCGCTCGTGATGATACAATCCGTCTGTTTTCTCTCAATGAGAAGGGTGAACTGGATGCCATCTCGCAAATCCCAGTCGTTTGCGAATATCAAGACGTCTTTCCAGAAGAGCTTCCAGGAATGCCTCCGCACCGGCCAGTTGAATTCGTCATCGATCTTGAGCCTGGCACGGAACCGGTTTGCAAGCGTCCCTACAAGCTCGGACCTGAAGAGTTGAAGGAGCTGAAGAAGCAACTGGATATTCAAGAGCGAATGGGCCTCATCCGACCTAGTTCCTCTCTGTGGGGTTGTGGTGTTCTTTTTGTGAAGAAGAAGGATGGAACGGACCGACTTTGTGTTGACTACCGTCCATTGAACAAGAAGACTATCAAGAACAAATACCCACTTCCCAACATCAACGAGCTGTTCGAACAACTCAAAGGTTCCCAAGTATTCTCCAAGCTTGATCTCCGTATGGGTTATCACCAGATCCGAATCCGTGAGCAAGATATTCCCAAGACGGCTTTCAGAACAAGCTATGGTTCATATGAATACACTATCATGTCTTTTGGCCTCGTCAACGCTCCTCCGACTTTCTCTCGCATGATGAACTTCATCTTCAACGCCTACACCAATGACTTCGTTTTTGTCTATCTCGACGACATTCTAGTCTTTTCGAAGAACAAGGAAGATCATGCCAAGCACTTGCGTTTGGTACTCGATAAGCTCAGGGAACATCAGTTCTACGCCAAGTTCTCAAAGTGCGAGTTTTGGCATGATGAGGTTCTTTATCTTGGGCATATCATCTCTGCCAAGGGCATTGCGGTGAGTTCAGAGAAGGTGTCTGCAATTGTGAATTGGGAACCACCTCAGAACGTGAAGCAACTCCGTAGCTTCCTTGGTCTCGCAAGCTACTGTCGAAGGTTCGTGGAGAACTTTTCTAAGATTGCGAAGCCTCTTTCTAACCTTCTCCAGAAGCACGTCAAGTACGTTTGGTCTCCGGAATGTGACATCGCTTTCAATACTTTGAAAGAGAAATTGGTCACTGCTCCAGTTCTGACTCCTCCCGATGAATCCAAACCGTTTGAGGTCTTTTGCGATGCCTCTCTTTAAGGTCTTGGTGCAGTGTTGATGCAAGAGAAGAAAGTTGTGGATTATACCTCTCGCCAGTTGAAGCTCAATGAGAAGAACTACCCCACTCATGACCTCGAGTTGGCGGCAGTTGTGCATGCTCTTTTGACTTGGAGACATCTCTTATTGGGAAGAAAAGTGGACATTTTCACTGACCAAAGAGTCTCAAGTACATCTTCACTCAGCCTAATCTCAACCTCAGACAGACTCGATGGGTCGAAATGATTCAAGAGTATAATCCAAGTATCGAGTATACTCCAGGCAAGGCCAATGTGATTGCTGACGCATTGAGTAGGAAGGCTTATTGCAACAGCCTGATTCTCAAGCCTTACCAACCCGAGCTTTGTGAAGCTTTCCGCAAACTCAGTCTGCAAGTTGTTCCTCAAGGTTTCCTCGCCAATCTTCAAGTCTCTCCTACTTTGGAAGATCAGATTCGCGAGGCTCAACTTCTTGATGCTATGGTGAAGAAGGTGAAGATTGGGATTGCCAAGAGCCAACCCAAGTACAAGTGCTACCGCCTTGATGACAAGGATACTCTCTTCTTTGAGGATCGTATTGTCGTGCCTAAAGGTGACCTTCGTAAAGTGATCATGAACGAGGCTCACAATTCCCCCCTCTCCATCCACCCTGGGAGCACGAAGATGTATCAGGACCTCAAGCAGGCTTATTGGTGGACTCGAATGAAGCGTGAGATTGCTCAGTTCGTGAATGAGTGTGATGTCTGCAGAAGAGTGAAGGCAGAACACCAAAGGCCAGCTGGTCTCCTCCAACCTCTTGCCATTCCAGAATGGAAGTTTGACCACATTGAGATGGACCTCGTGACTGGGTTTCCAAAGACCAAGCGTGGCAATGATGCTATATTCGTTGTCATCGACAAACTCACTAAAGTGGCTCACTTTCTGCCTATCAAAGAGTCTACACTGCAGCTCAATTGGCGGAGCTCTATACCTCTCGAATTGTCTCGCTTCACGGTATTCCACAGGTGATCTCTTCAGACCGTGGCAGCATCTTTACCTCCAAGTTTGGGGATTCTTTTCAGAAGGCCATGGGCACTAACATCCGCTTCAACACAGCTTTCCATCCTCAAATTAGCGGTCAAGTCGAGCGTGTCAATCAGATTCTTGAAGATATGCTCAGGGCTTGTGTGATCTCCTTCGGCATGAAGTGGGAGGATTGTCTTCCATATGCTGAATTCTCCTACAACAACAGTTTTCAAGCAAGTTTGGGCAAGGCCCCATTCGAAATCCTGTATGGCAGGAAGTGCCGTACCCCTCTCAACTGGTCTGAAACCGGCGAACGTCAACTTCTGGGAAATGACTTAATCACAGAGGCAGAGGAAATGTGCAAAGTCATTCGAGATAACCTCAAAGCAGCGCAATCGCGCCAGAAGAGCTACTATGATAGTAAGCACCGTGATTTGGCTTTCAAGATCGGAGATCATGTTTACCTCCGCGTCTCTCCAATGAAAGGTACTCGTCGCTTCGGTATCAAAGGGAAGCTTGCCCCTAGATACGTGGGACCTTTCAAGATCGTCAGCAAGAGAGGCGATCTCGCCTATCAACTCGACCTTCCTTCAAACTTTGCAAATGTGCATGCTGTGTTCCATGTCTCTCAGCTCCGCAAGTGCTTCAAGACTCCTGAACGCACCATCAACTTCGAAGACATTGAGCTCCAAGAAGATCTCTCTTATCGTGAGCACCCAGTTGTTATTCTTGAAGAGACTGAACGCAAGACTCGCAATAAGTCAATCAAATTCCTCAAAGTCAAGTGGTCACACCATTCCGACCGTGAAGCCACCTGGGAACGCGAGGATCACCTCCGTTCTGAGTACCCGGCGTTCTTCTAGTCCTAGATCTCGGGACGAGATCCTTTCGTAGTGGTGGAGTGTTGTAACACCCCGGATGTAATTTACCTATTATGTAATCCAACTCTTGCCATTTCCGGTGTTAAGTTATTTTATTTTCTCGGGTTCGGGTTTTTGTCTCCGTGTGTTGTTGTTGTTGTCTTGCATCTCAGATCATGTCATCATGTGCATTGCATTTGCATACATGTTCGTCTCATGCATCCGAGCATTTTCCCCGTTGTCCATTTTGCATTTCGGCATTCCGTTCTCCTCCGGTGGTCATTTCTACCTTACTTTCGTGTGTGGGGGTTAAACATTTCCGGATTGGACCGAGACTTGCCAAGCGGCCTTGGTTTACTACCGGTAGACCGCCTGTCAAGTTTCGTACCATTTGGACTTCGTTTGATGCTCCAACGGTTAACCGAGGGTCCGAGAAGGCCTCGTGTGTGTTGCAGCCCAACACCCCTCCAATTTGGCCCAAAACCCACCAAAAACCCTCTTCATCATCTAGAGCGTTCGATCACGACCGCGTGGCCAAAAACCGCACCTCATTTGGACACTCCTAGCTCCCTCTATGCCTATAAATACACCACCCTTCCGAAATTTCGGTTCTTCTTCCCCCCGAAACCCTAAAGATCCAGATCCGCCGCCACCAGACATGTCCGCCGCCGCCCGCGACCACTGACGGGGCGCCACGTGGCACCGCCAGGCCTCCTCCGCCGCCAGCCCGCGAGGCCCGGGGCGGGCCCTCCCCGGCCCACGCGCCAATCGCCGCCCGTCCTCCGCGTCGCCTACCGTCGTCCCCGCGGCCGGCGCAGCTCCTCCCGGCCGGCCACCGCGCCGCCATTACCTGCCGCCACCGCCCGCCGCCGCCCCTCGCCGCCGCGGCCAGCGCCGGCGACGCCCGCGGCCGCCCCGGTTCCGGACTCCTCTTCCACTCCGGCAAGCCGGCGAGCTCCTCCCCGCTCCGGCCGACTCTTCCTCCGGCGACCTCGAGTTCTCCGGCGAACCTCGGGAAGCGCGCATGAATAGTAACCGGATCCAGATCCAGATCCAAATCTTGGGGTTGACTTTTTCGTCCCAAACCCTAATTATTTTGCTATGTTCATCGTGCCGTAACTTTGCATCCGTAGATCCGTTGTGGGCAGATAGCATATCAAAATGTTCCTCTCAGAGAGCACATCATTTCATCTCATTGCATCATTTTCATTTGAGTTCATATTGATGCCCGAAATGCTTTTGGAAGAGTGCTATTTGAGATAATTGTTAGATCTGCTGCTCCAAATAGCTATTTGTCATTTTTGCCATGATTTTTGTGTGCATGATATGCCCCTGAGCTCTACATATGTTTTGTTATATGCTTTGTCATCTTTCCAGAGGTGCCATCCATGTATTTTTGTGAGGTGTGTGGTGACTAGCATAAGCTTGCAAAATGGTGCATTCGTTAGTGCTGATTTTAGGGACAGCAATTCCACTAAGTCCTTGATCTGTTTTTATCAATATGCCATATGTTCATGTTGTTTCCTAGTGATCCGTGCCTCTTTTGAGGATGATCAGTAAGGATGTTTTGTTAATCTTGTAGTGCTCTATCCATCCATGTCTTTGTTTGCAATTATGGAGCAACCTAGCTTGAGTTAATCGAGCTCTACTTTTTCTATTTCGTGAATCTGGGCAGATTGTCTACTTGTTAGCGATTTTGCCGAGGATGTTGTAGTTGATCCGTGCATGGTATGTTGTTCTTGCCATTTCTAGCTTATACAATGTGTATTATTAATGGGTGTATGCTTAGTTTGTCATGTCTTGCTCTGTAGTGAGTGCATCGAGCTCGTAAACATGCCTACTCGTTAACAGATTTGCATGCTCCAGTTTTCACTAAGTCTGTGATCTGATTATGTTTTTGCCATGTTCACATGCTTGCAATTGTGTTTTCTGATCCCTTTTGGCTCAAGGTCACTAAGGGACTTTTGTTAAGCTCTTTGAGTAGCTCCATGCCATGCTTTGTTTTGCCATGTTAAGTTCCTGTAGAATCTAGTTTTCGTGCTTCAAAGTGTGCTATCTGACTAGAAATTCCAGACAAGTGTTAATTTCACTAAGTCTGAAATCTGTTTACCAATTGCTCTTTTGCCATGCTTGTTTGAACCTGTTAATGGATGAATTGGCCGTAGCTTAGTGTTCATCTTTTGTTAAGCATCATGAATGAATCCCTGCCATGTATTTTTTTGTCATGTTTGGGTGCTGTAGCATGTTCATCTTGTTGCATTTAGATGGTTACTTGCTGTTTATCGCATAACGGTGCCATATTTGTTTTGCTCGCCATTTCCAAACCGTGTCTCCGATTCCGGTGTTCTTTATATCATTTTCAAGCGATATCACCTCTCCTTTCCAGTGGCACACTTGGTTTTCCAATTATATACCAGGTTCAATCATTCCTTGTCAAATCTTGCATATGCATCACATATCGCATCCCGCATAGCATACCATGTTTGCATCATGTTGTTCGAGCATTTGCACTTGGTTGATTGTGTTCCTTTTGCTTGTTTGTATTGTTTGGATTGAGCCGGGAGACGAGTTCGCTAACGAGGAGCCCGTTGAGTTTGCTTTCGAGGATCCACTCAACTCTGACAACTTTGCAGGCAAGATGATCATACCCTCGAAATCACTTCTATCTTTGCTTTGCTAGATGCTCGCTCTTTTGCTATGCCTATGCTACGATGCCTACCACTTGCTTATCACGCCTCCCAAATTTCCATGTCAAACCTCTAGCCCACCATGTCCTAGCAAACGGTTGATTGGCTATGTTACCACTTTGCTCAGCCCCTCTTATAGTGTTGCTAGTTGCAGGTGAAGATTGGAGACCGTTCCTTGTTGGAACATTGTTTACTTGTTGGGATATCACTATATTATCTTGTTATCATAATGCATCTATATACTTGGTAAAGGATGGAAGGATCGACCTTTTGCCTAGTGTTTCGTTCCACTCTTGCCGCCCTAGTTTCTGTCATATCGGTGTTATGTTCTCGGATTTTGCGTTCCTTACGCGGTTGGGTGATAATGGGAACCCCTTGACTGTTCGCCTTGAATAAAACTCCTCCAGCAATGCCCAACATTGGTTTTACCATTTGCCGCCTAGCCTTTTTCCCTTGGGTTTCGCGGACTCAAGGGTCATCTTTATTTTAACCCCCCGGGCCAGTGCTTCTCTAAGTGTTGGTCCAACCGAGTGATGTCCGGGGCTACCAGGGGCAACTCTGGGCTGGCCTACCCGACGTCTTTCTCATCCGGTGTGCCCTAAGAACGAGATATGTGCAGCTCCTATCGGGATTTGTCGGCACATCTGGGTGGTGTTGCTGGATTTGTTTTAACTTGTCGAAATGTCTTGTAGAACCGGGATACCGAGTCTGATCGGAATGTCTCGGGAGAAGGTATATCCTTCGTTGACCGTGAGAGCTTGTCATGGGCTAAGTTGGGACCCCCTGCAGGGAATTGAACTTTCGAAAGCCATGCCCGCGGTTATGGGCAGATGGGAATTTGTTAATATCCGGTTGTAGATAACTTGAACCTTAACTTAATTAAAATGAATCAACTGTGTGAGTTACCGTGATGGTCTCTTCTCGGCGGAGTCCGGGAAGTGAACACGGTGTTGGAGTAATGCTTGCAGCAGGTTGTTCTCTAGTTATTCGTTCGCGCTTTGCCTTCTCTTCTCGCTCTCTTTTGCGAACAGGATTAGCTACCATACATGCTAGTCGCTTGATGCAGCTCCACATATTACCTTGCCTTAACTATAAGCTTAAATAGTCTTGATCGCGAGGGTGCGAGATTGCTGAGTCTCTGTGGCTCACAGATTACTTCCAAACCAGATGCAGGGCCTGATGACTCCATTCTAGATGATGTTCTTGAGCTCAAGTGGGAGTTCGACGAAGACTCACGCCATTACTTGTGTCTTTCCCTGATGATCAGTAGTGGTGCCCAGTTGGGGCGATCGGGACCGTGTCGCATGTTGGGTTGATCTTTTATTTTGGCACCATAGTCGGGCCATGAGTGATTGGATGATGTAATGCTATTTATGTACTTTGTTTGACGTGGCGAGTGTAAGCCAACTATGTACCTTCCCCTTTTATTATCTATATTACATGGGATGTTGTGATGATTGCCTTACTTGCGACATTGCTTTCAATGCGGTTAGGCCTCTAAGTCGTGCTTCGACACGTAGGAGATATAGCCGCATCGAGGGCGTTACAGCTGCCAACGTGTGTCTCTGCACCGTGGTTGTCCTCGGCCTCCAGCTACTCGTTCAAGCGGAGCATGCGGGCGCTCTGCATGGACAAGAGCACAACCCGGTTCAAGTCGTGGACGTCCGGTTCCGCCTGCAGGAGGGCCTCGATGGCAGCGGCATCCACGCGCTCGCGTCGAGTCGAGCCTCCGCTACCCGGTTCAAGTCCAGGATGTCCGGTTCGCCTGCAGGAGGGCGTCGATGAGAGCGGCATCCGCACGCTATGTGTTGAGTCGAGCCTCTACCGCCCGGTTGAAGTCCAGGACGTCCGGTTCCGCGTGCAGGAGGGCCTCGATGGCAGCGGCATCCGCACGCTCCGCCTCAAGTTGAGCCTCCGCCGCCCGGTTCACATCCACGACATCCGGTTCCGCATGCAGGAGAGCCTCGATGGTAGCGGCATGCGCGCGCTCCGCGTCGAGTTGAGCCTCTGCCTCCCGGTCCTCCTTTAGTATCGCCATGTTGAACCACTGGTCCGCCTGCACCATGGGGGACTCGGACGCCGGCACGAAGTCGACGCCCATCGTCTCATACCCATCGGGGGCCTTCTGCGCTGCGACCTCCGCCATGAACATTGGATCGACTTCCTCCTCCTCGTAGCTTGGCTCCAGAGAACTCGGGGATTGGCCCACCGCAAAGCAAGCTTGGGAACGGAGGTCTGTGGCGCCAACCGCCGCCACGATTTCTGCGCGGCGCTCCAGCGTCAGCATCTTGTAGTAAGTGGTCTTGCAGCGCACCATAGCTTTCCGGTGAACTAGGGGACGCTTTATGCGGGCTAGGGGATCGAAAGGTGGGGGAATGGGCTGGAGATTTGGTGTGGTTTTAGGGAAGTGGCTGGCGTAGGCCGAGCAGTGAAGGTTCTGGTGTGAATAGTGGTTCTGGTGATGACCGGTCAATCGGTTTTGACTATACATCGCTCTTGTCGCGTTCGCATTGCAGCCCGGCACGCTGGACCCTCCACGTCGCTCACCGAATGGAACGCGCTTCGTCTTGCGTTTTCGCTCGCTTATGGGACTGCAGTTGAGAGCAAACCGACGTACCTCCCCCTCCCCCGCCCGCGTCATTTATTATACCACCACTCCCTCCATTTTATGCGGAGTAAATAAAAACAGAGGGAGTATACTACGGATGAGGATCCCCTGACGTGGCCGAACCCATTGAGTAACTGACATGCGTGGCCTAGCAAGCATGGGGTCCGCCAGTAAGTGACCGAAAGGGAGGGTAAGGCAGGGATACCTACGTCAGAGGATCCACTTCCACTATACTACTTTGACCAAATGTTAGAGTAATAATACATGACATGCAACTTACACAAAGCATACAGGATCTAATGCGTTTTTTGAGGCTAACTTTGACCAAATGTTAGAGTAATAATATATGACATGCAACTTACACAAAGCATACGGTCAAATTCGTATGTGAAAGGAGTTTCCAATGATATAATTTTCACATTATACATCTCATGTACTATTAATATTGTCAATAGTCAAATTGGAAACCAACTCGAGTACGAATCTAGGAGTACGTACGAATCTAACAATATTGATTGGGTGTTGTTGAATGTTGATACCTTTTTGATCAAAGTAGAGATACTTTGACTACACATAAAACTTATATGTAAACTAGAAAGGATAGGAGGGAGTATATTGTACGTTCAAAAATGAAACAAACATTGAATACCCTTTATATATGATTTGCGGATGCTATGATCACCGGTTCAAAATTTTGAGTCCGCCTTAGGTATCACATGCCCCCACTCGTTCCCTCTCGATTTCATCCCGGGGTCCGGAGATCTATTGAAAGAGGACTAGGGTGGGTACATGCGAATGATACTCGGCAGAATGTTCAAATGAGGCATGTGGGAGGATGGACTCGACTGGAGGGCGACATGATCGATGGAGAAGAGGGTTGGAGAGGAATGAGAAATAAGCAAACGCCACATGATTATACTTGAACGGCTCAAATAAACAATAAGTTGTCTCGCTTGGCCTACATAGTGAAAGGCCTAATGCGCAATGCGGAGCACTGACGCTCGAATATGGTCGGGAAAACAGGGAAACCGACATGTGGGGCACACCCGTCAGGACGACGTAGCGCAGACTAGTCCAATGAAGGAGCTGGCCCACGACCTCCTCGCCACCGACAACCGTTCATGTGGGTCATTGGGGCTAACAATGGGGCACAGCTCCAGCACCCCCTCTGGACACGGCGACCGCGGTGAGCGACACACTCATATCGTCGCTAGACACGGTCGGTTTCAGTGTGCCGATGGTGGCGTTAGTGCTGTGGCACGACCAACGGTATGTTTGGTTTGTGCCCCAGGTTGCCACATCAAAGCATTGGGTAGCCAAAATTTTGGTTGAGGTATTGGTTGCCCATGATTTGGCCGACATTGGCAAGAAAAATGAACTAGAGTTGGCTAGAGTTCATTGGCATGCCAAAGAAATGGCAACCATCCAAACAAAGACCAATCTTTCAGTCATGACCAAAATTTTGGTTGAGGTATTGGTTGCCCATGATTTGGCCGACATTGGCAAGAAAAATGAACTAGAGTTGGCTAGAGTTCATTGGCATGCCAAACAAATGGCAACCATCCAAACAAAGACCAATCTTTTGGTCATGACCAAAATTTTACTTCACTTCACGGGTCTTGAACCCCGCCCCCGTACATACAGATCGCAGATGGAGGACGTCGGTCGCCGCCGTAGAATAGGTTTAGGGTCGGGTTTCTTTTATTTTTCTGTCCTATAAAAGTTCGAAATGTAATGAAAATCTCCCGTGTTTGCATTAATCTCGGCTGGTGTATATGAACTTTCACAATAATATACATATTGTAGGAGTACTAGCAAGATGCCCGTGCGTTGCACGGAAGATCAAGATCTTGTGGGAGAAAAGGATGAACGAGGGAAAGCCTTATCTGCAAATGTGGAGAGGAGTGCGGGTAAATTGTCATATATAGTTTCCTTCCTATCCTTTAGATATAGATCGGACGGCCTATATTGCAGGATGACATGCACACCATCATCACCAACTCTACTTTTTATTGGACCGAGACAAATCTAACATGCGAAGTAAAATAAACACATAGGGTCTATACATACACAAATTATCTTAGGCACTCCAATAGTACGTCCACTACACATTCACGCATTTCACATCTTTCTACATCTATGGGAACCTACGAAAGGGTTAACAAAAATTGCCTCTCTCTCTCCTCCCCTGATTTTCATGGTGGTGGGCCCCTCCCTCCCCCCAATCTACAATCAATAGCTCACACGTTTCACATTACGTTAATTACGTAACTGGGATTACGTAGGTGTAGCATTACTCGTCCTAAAAAACCCAACTAAGCCAACCTCCTAGCATATCGCGCGGGAAAAGACCCGGCCACGTCGTTTTAGTTGGGATTACCGGATTACTAGTAGTAGTATTGATGGATCGCGTGAAGCAACAAATATTTTTTTGAGGGGGCGAAGCACCTAGTTTAAAAGGAAAAAAGGCGGTACACTCACAACACTCCTGTCGCGGTCGCATTGCACCCCACACACGTTCGGTCCTGCACACGGCTCACGCAAACGGAACGCGCTTCGACTTGCCTCTTCACTCACACGTGGGACTGCACTTGGAGAAACTGACCATATGCCAAACTCCCCCCACCCACCGCGCGAAAATCCTCCCCCCACACACCCAAAAATTCCCCCCAAATCTGATTCAACCGCCCTTCGGCCAACTAGCCAATAATATTCCCCAAACCCCCTCCCCCCTGTCCCCCTCCACTCCATTCACTTCGCCAAAGCCGCCCTCCCTACTGTGTCGATACGTCGGCGCCGCGGTTCGGCGATCCTCTCGCTCCCACAGTACGCTCTCATAGACTTCCGTCCTCTAGCCGCGCCGCCACCTCTGGCTACGTTCTTGTGGAGGCGCACGGCAGTCAGCGCCGACACCGCTGGCGACGTTTGTGTGGAGACGCACGGCAGTCAGCTTCTCCCATGGTACGCGCATTCTAGACTGAGGCCCCGTTCATGTCGGTGTAGCGCTGAATGTTAGCTGATAGACGCTGTTAATCTCACTATTTGCCGAAGTAGTTTATTGTCAATATGCTCTGCTTAAGAAGCTTCCTTACCCTGTGCTGCACTCAATCTGCTTAGCTGAGATGGCATGCCAAGGCCGATTAGTTGCTAAAATATCATGCCATATATTTATTGTGACGTAGATTGCCATGGTCTAGTAGCCAATCTGTTAGGTGAAATAGCTCTACACCGTTTTATACTCGATCTTTGTTGCTGCGATGGCCTTCGATAGTTCGATGGTTGTGTGCTCGGCCTCATTGACTGCTGAAATAGCCTGCCATAATTCGGCACTCAAATATGTTTGCTGAATTAGCTTTACATATATTTCGTTACTTAGATCTACTCGTCCAAATATCTTGCCATAGCTTTAGACATCAACCTAGGTATTTTTTTCTGGACTTCATAAAAAAGCATATATGTTTTTCCTATAATATCTAGTAGAAGAACTAATTTGTATGTCTAACAGATGGACATGACTTGGATAACTTCTGCTCGAAGATTCTCCGCTGCATATGTCGAGGGGGTTGAAAACGTCATGAACTTTATTAGAGCTGAGTACGGTGGTCTGAAATCAGATGTGCTCTGCCCGTGTAGCAGTTGTATGAATTCAATTACAAGACCCAGTCAACTGTGCAAAATCATCTACACTTGTATGGGATGTCGGTCACATATACTAGGTGGGTTCATCATGGTGAAGCTGTGAATGTCAATGTTATTGACTACGTGGAAGCAGCATATCACCATCTTGATCTGCCTGATGCTCAGGTGGAAGAGGAGGAGGAGGTGGGGGTGGCGGAGCCAGTGAGTTTGACCAACATTGAAACAATGCTACGAAATGCTCAGTATGTTGGAACAATGCAACATTGCTGTCACCCCAGGAAATAAGTTGTCAGTATTCTCAGCTATGGTCACCTTTCTTCAGGTGAAGACATCTGAGCGGATGACTAACAAATCATTCGATGCGATGTTGGCTGCTTTCCGCAAATCTTTCCCAGATGCGTCTGAGCTGCCACACACCTACAGTAAAATGAAGAATTTCCTTCATGCAGTTGGAATTGGATATGATATGATCCATGTTTATAAGAATAATTGTGTTCTGTTCCAGAAGGATTATGCCAACTTAAGTGAATGCCCGAAATGCAAGTCATCAAGATGGAAAGATGGCGATGCTGTGAAGAGGATTCCTCATAATGTTCTGAGACATTTTCCAATTACACCAAGATTGCAGAGGTTGTTTCATGATGCTGAAACAAGAGAGGATGTACTGTGGCATTCTAGGAACCAGGAGTACAGAGATTAGAATGTAATGAGCCATCCATCTCATGGTAGTGAGTGGAAAAGCTTCAATGATAAACACAAAGAGTTTGCTGCTCACCCCAGAAATATTAGACTTGGCTTAGCTTCCGATGGATTTAAACCATTTGGCCACCAGAGCGCCACATATAGCATGTGGCCAGTGCTTGTTATCCCTTACAACATGCCTCCAAATGTCTCCACCAAATAATCAAACTACATGATGGCCTTGCTCATCCCAGGTCCAAAAAGTCCTGGAAATGATTTTGATTTGTTCATGAAGCCTCTTGTGGAGGAACTTCAACAGCTATGGAAGGGTGTTCTCACTCGAGACCTATATAGCAGACCACCAGCTGATTTCTTTCTGCCTGTTGTTGTAATTTGGTGCATCCATGATTATCCGGCTTTGGGCACTATGTCAGGGCGAACGACACATGGTTATAATGCATGTGTTCGCTGTGACAGGAATCCGCTGTCATACGCAATACTTAGCAAGATCTGTTACATTGGACATCACCGTTTCCTTGCCAAGGACAAGCCACATCCTAGAAAATACCGAAGACATGTGTTCAATGCAAAGCATGAAAACCGTGATGCACCAAAGAGGCTCACCGCCAATGAGTTGCAAGTGGAATTTGAGAAGGTCAGGCATATTACACCAGGAAACCATCCTGCTAATGGTAGCGGGAAAAGGAAGCGTGGCAGGGTAGAAGAGAGATTATTGTTTACCCATAGGTCCACTTTGTGGGACTTGGAGTATTGGAAAGATTTGGATCTGCGGCATAATCTTGATGTGATGCACATCAAGAAAAATATATGTGACAGCATTATCGGCACACTTCTTAATATTGAAAGCAAGACGAAAGATACATTAAAATCTAGGATTGATTTGACACAACTGGGTATCAGAAAGGATTTGCAAGTGCAAGATGAAGGTAAACCACGGGATATGGCACCAGATGTGTACGTCTTGGACAAGGTAAAAAGAAAAGAATTATGCGAGGTCCTGTCACGTGTGAGATTCCCACATGGATTTGCTTCCAACCCTAAAAGGAGAGTCAGTGCAGATGGAAACAAGGCACAAGGGTTGAAAACCCATGATTGCCACATCCTACTTCAAAGGGTTTTACCTGTTATCCTTAGAGGATTGGGCCGCCCTGACTTATACAGAGCAGTTGCAGAGTTGGGACAATTCTTCAGGGAACTCTGCAGTGGGAATATCAGGATAGATGCTTTGGAGCGTCTTAGAGACAAGATACCAACTATCATATGCGACCTTGAGAAGATATATCCTCCAGCCTTCTTTGATGTGATGGTGCATTTGGCTGTTCATCTACCTGATGAGGCACTACTTAGAGGTCCAGTACAGTATGGCTGGATGTACCCTATTAAAATGCGGCTAGGCACTTTCAAGGGCTATGTTAGGAACAGAGCTAGACCCGAGGGTTCCATTGCTGAGGCCTACATTGCTACAGAAGCGTTGACATTCTACTCAAAATACATTGAAACAGCTGATCAGCTTAGCAAAGAGGTGGGTGAAGACAATCCTGGGCTCAATGTTTTCGGTTATTCTATTCGAGTTACAGGGAAGAGTCGACAAGAGGACAAACCTAAAGATTTGGACAAAATGG
Source organism: Triticum urartu (assembly GCF_003073215.2). NCBI lineage: Eukaryota > Viridiplantae > Streptophyta > Magnoliopsida > Poales > Poaceae > Triticum > Triticum urartu. Next base: position 134,081,861 of record NC_053023.1, on the reverse strand, counting down.
TTTGGTATGTGTTGAATAACTGTCTTGAGATACTACCTTATATCAAGTAAGTGCGGTACTGCAGCTTATACATCATAATCTACTAAACTTGGAGCACATTCTTATATATTTAGATGTTTGACGCGATCACTATGTTGTGCAACATCTACAAAGAGGATTTACTGCCGCAAAATCCAAGAAACATTGACAAACTGGTTATGGTAGGATTTGCGAAATGGTTCAGGAACCATGTAAGCTTTTGAAGTGCACTGCAGTTTTTTTAATATATCGAGTACATAAGATGATCAGCTTCTCTATTTTCTAACCATAGGTTAAGAAGATGCAGGAGGATGGGCAGGCAGTTGGTGATGACCTTTACTCACTAGCAATGGGTCCTAATACTCGGGTAAGACATTATGAATCTTGCGTTGTTGGAGATGTGCGCTACAACACCCTTGCACAAGACGAAGGCAGGAAGACAAAAAACAGTGCCATCATGAGCACGGATACGTATGACAAAGAGACAACTGAAATGTAGGCTAACATAACAGACATTATTCAGTTGCAGTATATCTCCAGTTTCGAGGATCATCGGTGTGGGGTTCTGTTGTGCTGTCGTTGGTATAACCTGTTTTCCAGGATCGCAAAACCCAAAGCTGGTGATTGTTTCAAATCCATCAATGTCAAGGTGGCGTACCAGACCAACGAGCCTTTTATTTTGGCAAATCAAGCAACACAGATATTTTTCTTGGAAGACACATTTGCACGTAGCGATGACTGGAGAGTATTGCAAAGGTTTGAGCAGACGAATTCGTTTAATGAAGTTGCACAACAAGATGATGCTTACACTGCTCCTGATGTACAAGATAACACAGATGTTCCTAATATCTTTGAGAACCGTCACGTCAATGACGCCAGCGAAAAGATTGCCTGTCGTGTTGTGGACATACAAGAGTTGATCAAGAAGAAGCCAACGTTCGAGGACGTTGAGGACGAAGAAGAAGATGACACCGTGGGGAATTATGATTCAGACTGATACACATGGCGAAGATGTTGACGCTGCTGCTGCGGATGATGATTACATTGCTTTTGTCATATTTGCCTGTCAGAAGACGTTTTTTTATCTACTATGTGAAATTGTGTTTGCTATGACAAGTGAAACCTGATGAACATGTTGTTTAGTATTTTGCTGTGAGAACATCACTTGTTATGTATGCTGATTTGTATTTGGTGATTGTATGACAACTAAAACATGATGACATTGTTGTTTAGTTGTACTCATATTTGGCTGTGAAAATTGAATTTGATGACATAGTTTGTTGTTGGACTGCAATTTGCTCGACGTCTTCGAATGAGAACAAAGCTGACCCGACAGGGCCTCTGCAATTTATTTATTTATATGAGCAAAAGGGGATACCCCCTGATTTCCGTTAATAGAAATCATTAGATGTTCACAACACTACGCCCAGCCTGCTACACAGGTTTCATTCATTACTAGTTTCAGCAAAGTGCTCATGTCGTAGCCACTGAATACATCACGAGTGCTACATACATTGCAAATAAAGAGACAATCATCCTACAAAGCACATCGATTTTGCCCATTATCTTCACAAGACCTTTCATCTCCTCATTGTTGTCAAGGTCGTTCAGCAGCTGTTGCTTGGCCATGATCAGAGGAACTGCATCTTTAACCTTCTGCTCTGCATCTTCCTCTTCTGTCGTTCCTTCAGTTACTTGTCCAACACCCCAACCTGCTGGTATTGGGATTCCTCGGCTAACCAAATAATCAGCGTAGTTGCATTCCCCCATATCAGCAACTTCCCAGAAATACAAATCACACGAATCTTCCCTTTTCTGCACAAATCAAATTGGAAGATCATCAACCAAACTATTAAAAAAATCAGCAACTAAAAGCAGCAGAACAACACTTAAACATATTATTACCCCGTGATTAGGGCATTTGTAGAAGACTCGGCCAGGGTTGCGGATTGTGGTTGAGACGCGACGGATGACTCTGCGTGATTTGCAGGAGTGGCACCACACCAGCGGTAGCGGGTTGCGATGAGCAATCGGCTGCGGTGCGCGTGCCGGCGGGGGTGTGATGAGACCCACAGGCGATGGTACGGGTGGCGACTTGGCGCATATCTGGTTGTTGCCTGCTGAAGAGCAGGTGGACGAGCAGCCAACGAACATGGTTGCTGCGGCCAGAGCTTTTGATGCTAGGCAGAGTAAGTAGAGAAGAGGAGAAGCGAACATTGGATATGTTAGTTTCATTACTTGCAGAGTAGCATAGCACCATATATAGTCGTAGTCTAGGTTTGGATTCGAACCAGCTATAGGAGCACGTCTTTCTTTTTTCTAAAACTCGGCAACGTCTCTTTACTGGTACACTAGCTTGTTCTGTACGCCTTCCCAAAACTTTGATTTTCTTTCTATATATAAAAAAGTATGCTACTTGGTGTCTGCTTAGTCAACAAACGATTGTGCCAACCTTGACCATTGGATTGACATTCAACGTCTGTCGCGTTTCTTCAGTCTCTTCTTCCTCGAGCCGCCAAAGCCAAACCAGCGCCGGTGGGACCACCTGCTCCCGCCTCCCATGACTGGCTGTGATCTTCCCCGGCTCCTGTTCGTTCCCGTCCGAGGCCTCACCATCGTCCTCCGCCTTGGTTCGCTCGCTGCGGCGCCGCCCTCCGGTGTTGTCAACATGGTCAACAACCGAGACGAATAAGGAGATGATTGTACATGGTGAGGATGACAGTAGGGACCCAGTAACGCGCGCAGTAATTTAGTTTTTTCGGGACAGAGAAGGGTATCAACTGGGTTGTGCGGGACCTGTGTCCCGTCTAGCCCAGGCTTTTATTTCATATGTTTAGCACATGACCAGCCCAGTTTGTTTTTTTCCTTTCTGAAAATGGCTAGCCAGCTATTTTGTTTTTTGCAGAATAACCAACGTAGGCCTACTTGCTTTTCTACGCCCTGCGGGGCCGAAAATCTTTCAAGACGAGGAGGGATGCATTTTGCCCAGAAAATGGGCTATAAGTAATAAGAAATGGGCTATAAGTAATAATAAATGGGCTGTAAAATGAAAAAATACAGCAAACATACAATTAGTTCCAAAATATTGTTTTCTTTCGGATTTTGATATTTTAAATTTAATTGTTTTTGTGCGGATAAAATTTCATTGAATTTAAATTAAGGTATATTTAGATTTAAAATTAATTTGAATCTGGCTAGAAATTTTGGGTTGTATGTTGTTTGGGACAGATTTGGAGGCTGACTTGTGGGTCTACTAGGTTGACGTGTACTTTGGCTTTGTCAACTTAGTCAACAAACGATTCTAGCAGAAGTGACCGTGGGATGTTAATCCAACGGCTGTGCTGCTTCTTCAATATATGATCTTCTTGCTCTAGCCGCCCAAACCAGCTCCGGTGGGACTGCCTGCTCCCGCCTCCCGTGGCCGGCTGTGCTGCCGCACAGGCCGCACCGCCCCACCCTACTTCATTGCTGGCCAGGCCATTCCTCTACTCACCCACACCTCCTATTATTTTCCGGCGACGGCAGCCGGACCAGTAAACCCTCGTACTCCCCACCGCGTGGGCAACCATTGTCGAGTCTTCCCCGGCTCCGTGTCGTTCCCTTCCTAGGCCTCGCCGTCGTCCACCGCCATGGTGCTCTCGGCGCGGCCTGGTCAATGTGGTCAACGAACGACATCCATCGGCCGTGGACTGTACGTGCAAAATAATGATTCCTCCACCTGACAATTGGGACCCACCGGAAGGGCCTCTGTATTTCGCGAAAAAAACGTTCCCCCCCGCTGACGTGTCGGACCCACCAGCTATATCTTTGCACGCAAGGAAGTGCCTCCTTATTACGCACAAAAAAATGAATACCCCCTGCTAGCTGGGACCCACCATAGTGGGAGGATGACTTGTGGGCCAACTAAGTTGACGGGGACAGAGGGCTTTGTCAACTTAGTCAATATGAATGATTCTAGCTCCAGTGACCGTACGATGTCCATCCAACGGCCGTAGTGCTTCTTCAACCTCTGGTCTTCTTATTCCAGCCGCCCAAAGCAGCGCCGGTCGTGCCGCATGCTCCTGCCTCCCGTGGCCGGCTGTGCTGCTGCGGAGGCCTCACCGCCCCCCTACTACTCCCATAGCTGGCCAGGCCCTACGGCGACGGCAGCCTCACACCGCAGCCGAACCAGTGAACCCTCGTACTACTCTCCGCGCGGGCTTCCACTGCCGCGTCTTCCCCGGCTCCACGTCGTCCCCTTTCTAGGCCTCGCCGTCGTCCACCGCCGTGGTGCTCTCGGCGCGGCCTGGTCAACATGGTCAAGGAACGACTTCCATCGGACGTGGACTGTATATGGAGAGGCTGACAGCTGGGTCCACGGCCGCAGCAAGGAAGTGCCTCCTTATTACGCGGAAAATAACGATTCCTCCACCTAATAGCTGGGACCCACCGGACGGGCCACTGTATTTCGCGGAAAAAATGTTTACCCCTGACTGCTGGGACCCACCAGCTTCATCTTCGCACACAAGGAAGTGCGTCCGCGCAAAAAAAACGATTCGACCCCCTGACTGCTGGGACCCACTAGCGACACCTTCGCACGCAAGGAAGTGCGTCCAGGCAAAAAAACGATTCGCCCCCCTGACTGCTAGGACCCACCGGCTACATCTTCGCACGCAAGGAAGTGCGTCCAAGCAAAAAAAACGATTCGCCCCCGTGACTGCTGGGACCCACCAGCTACATCTTCGCAGGCAAGGACGTGCCTGACAGTCAGGACCCACCTGGTCAAAGCGTATGTAGCATTGTCATTCTGGTCGCGAATGTGTACGTACATACTGGTCGATGTAGAGGCGCGCACGTGTTGTAGTAGAGGCGCGCACGTAGCATGTACACGTACGTACAACGGCCAGGGTGCAAGAAAGAAAATACGACCACGTATGTGTACATATGGGAAGGGTCTCTAACGCCTACTCGCGCATACGTACGGCCAGGGCTCGTGTTCATGGGGAGGCAACGGAATGCGTCATGTTCATGGGGAGGCAACGGAATGCGTCGTGTTCATCGGGAGGCAACAAAATGCATGGGAGCCAACCGGCTGGGTCGGAACAGAATGCGTGGTTGTGTTCATCGGGAGGGCTTGGACGGAACAGGCGATGGAAACGAGGCCTGGCGTATCGCAAAACGGAGGAAACGGACCTCCTACGTTCAGAACAGGGTGCTATTGATTGGGAGGGGTGTGGCGTACCGCAAAACGGAGGAAACGGACCTCCTACTGTCGAAACAGGGGTCCTGTTGATCAGGAGGGGTGTCGCGTACCGCAAAACGGACGAAACGGACCTCCTACAGTCGAAAAGGGGGTCATGTTGATCGGGAGGAGTGTGGCGTACCGCAAAACGGACGACACGAACCTCCTATGGTCGAAACGGGGGTCCTATTGATCGGGAGGGGTGTGGCGTACCGCAAAACGGATGAAACGGACCTCCTACGGTCGAAACGGGGGTCCTGTTCATCGGGAGGGGTGTGGGGTACCGCAAAACGGGACTCCACGGGATACTGTTCATCTCCACCGTCGACCTCCTCCAGCCTCCACGGGCTACCGTCGACCTCCTCCAGCCACCACGGGCTCTTGTTCATCTAGCCTCCACCGCGCGCTACTCCACCGGCTACTGTTCAACCACCCCTCCGCGGGCACCCCTCCACCGTCTACTGCTCATCCAGCCCTCCACACCACGGGGTCCTGTTCAACCACCCCTCCACGGGCACCCCTCCATCATCTACTGTTCATCCAGCCCTCCACACCACGGGGTCCTGTTCAACCACCCGTCCACGGGCACCCCTCCATCGTGGCTACTGTTCAACCACCCCTCCACGGGCACCCCTCCACCGTCTACTGTTCATCCAGCCCTCCACACCACGGGGTCCTGTTCAACCACCCCTCCACATGCACCCCTCCATCGTCTACTATTCATCCAACCCTCCACACCACGGGGTCCTGTTCAACCACCCCTCCACGGGCACCCCTCCATCGTCTACTGTTCATCCAGCACTCCACACCACGGGGTCATGTTCATCCAGAGGCAACGCCACTGCTCACTGTTCATCCAACCCCCCCCCCGCAACACTCACTGTTTATCCAATCGATCGGCTTCGGTTAGCAGCAGTAGCGAAGGAATCGCTCGATCGGGTTTAGTTAACAGCCATCGATCGATCGCTCGGGTTCAGTGACGCGTAGCCTGCAGTGCAATCACTCGGGTTCAGTTAGAGCCCAACGCCTCGCTCGGGTTCAGTTAGAGCCAACGCCTCGCATACACGTGCGTACGTGTACGAGAGAAACGCGCATTGCTCGGCCCCCGACCTCCCACCATAACCTGGAACTCCCCAAAATTTTCCTCCCCCTCGCTTCTACCATGGTTTTTTCCGTCATGGACGGCCCAAAGAATGTCATGCAGCCGCGTCTCCGGTCCGCCCAGGACGAAAAGCCCATTTTCTGTCATGATTTTTTGTCATAGAAGTAGGAGCCCACCACATCTATGATGATACCGGGTTTTGTCACAATTATCGTCATAGAAGTGTCATATGTATGACAGAAAAAAATTTCGTTCGGCCCAAAATGTCACGGATGTGTCTTTTTTGTAGTGATATCTCCCTCCGGACTAAGTCCTCCGGTTTATATAGACACCAGGAGGATCTAGGGTTACACAGGGTCGGTTACAAAGAAAGGAATCTACATATTTGGTCGCCAAGCTTGCCTTCCATGCCAAGGAGAGTCCCATCCGGACACGGGTGCAGTCTTCGGTCTTCGTATCTTCACAGACCATCAGTCCGGCCCATGGCTAACAAGTCGGACGCCCGAGGGCCCCTAAGTCTAGGACTCACTCAGTAGCCCTTGAACCTGGCTTTAATGACAAGGTATCCGGCGCGTAGATCTGTCTTCGGCATTGAAAGGCGGGTTCCTCCTTCCGAACTCCAGGATAGTCTCTGGATGAAGCAATCATGTCCGGATCTGCAACACACAGCCGTAGAGGGTATAATATTTCACGAATCCAATCTGCTGACCACTTTAGTAATGTGATGTCACGTCAGTCCGGCCCTAATTTCAAACCATTTTTTTGTCCGCCACTCCATGTTTCGAGACGCGGTCATCATTGTCACGTCTTTTCAAAGCATAGATCGTGTCCCCTTATTGCAGGATTTTCATCAATTCGGGCGTGGGTAACCCAACCATGCTTGTTTACACAGCCCTTGGGAATAGGCGAGGTTTAAGGCGAGTGGGGAGGCGTTCAATATTCACTGCCTTTATAAGGGGATAAGGATTCCCTCTTCTTCTCCCACGCCTTCTCCTTCCTCTGCCCATCCATACTTGAGCTCTAGCGCCCAAGCTCTAGCTTTCCCTGCTCGAGAAAGCACTCCAATCATGTCCGAATCTGGAGCTGGAGGCAAGTGGATGGCCTCCTCCGTCAAGAAGGAGGAAGTGGAGGAGGAAAATGACTCCCCCCTTGAGGAGGGAAGGAAGAAAAGGGGGGTGTCCCCAACTTTGGAGGTGAAGGCGCCCAAGAGGGGGAATGGCTCCCTCGCGGATAATTCCGCATGGGATGTCGATAGCAGTCTGGAGCGACCCCCCCCCCCCCCCCCCCCCGAACCAAGCTTCTGGCTGCCTCGTAAGTACCTTATGCACGTACAAATGTCTGGCCTTTCCACTTTGTAATATTAATATGTTTACATTATGCTATTGCAGTCTGGCCCGCGACATCACCCCGTGATCCTCAATAGGAGGTTCGCTGGATTCAAAGGAGATGGCCAGCGTGTCACCGCCGCCCGCTCACTCTCCCTCGGCCAAGGGTGATGACGAGGTAGTGTCCCAAAGGACCTTCTCAGGTCAGGGAGAGGTTCCGGAGGTCATTCGGGTGGCGCCAAAGGATGACTCCTCGGCCACCGGAAACATGGGGGGAAAAGCCACCATGGGGACTGGTGGTGGGGGCCAAGTTCAATTCAGCCCCCGCCGGATACCATTCCGGAGACCTACACGGCTCCGGAGTCAAGCGAGCAGCCTTCCCTGAAAGGAGGAGGTGTGCCTGTTCCACCGGTGACCTCTGTCCAATCAGAGGCACCAGATAATCTGCTGGAAGCGCTTCGAGGCGCTTCCATTGTGGATGAACATCGTATCCTTATGGGTGCGGTGATCGAGAAGGTTCTGGCCGCCAAAAGTGGACTGACCGAAGCCTGTGCTAGCCTTCTAACAGGCTTTGAGGTAAGTAATGTAATTGTAGAGAGAATATCATAGTGTAGACAGTCACCCCTAATGCTCTATTCGGTGTCCGAAAAGGAAACGCCGAACAGAGGATCAAAATAATTTTCACAGGAGTCTAACATAAGATGTCTATGTGAATAAGCAGGCGTCGTTGCTGGCTGCTGCCGCTCATACTGCGAAGGTCTCCGGACTGAAGCAGAACCTGGAGCGGGACGAGAAAGAGCTCGGCCTCGTGTATAAGCAGCTGGAGGACAGCCAAGGTATGCAGTAACCTGCGTGTATATTTAGGAAGGATGAATGGTTCATGCTGACTAAAGTGTCATGAACTCTATTAGGGGCCACGACCGAGGTGGTGGCCCTCAAGAAGGCGTTAGCCGAGGCCGAGGACAAAGCGGCCAAGGAACGCACCACGCGCGAGAAGCACAAGGTCCGGATCAGCGAGGTCCAACAAGAGCTCCAGGACACCGCCAAGAAGTATGAGTCCCTGGAGCATGATTCTAAGACGCAAGGGTCCGAACTTGCGAAGGCTCGCCAGAGCGCACAAGATGCCTGAGATGAAGCCCAGAGCGCCCTTCAGGAAATCCAGGCGGCCAAGAAGATACTGCGGGTAAGGCTTTCGTTATGCAAAGCAAGTCTGCGAAGGAAACGTTCCTTTTGCTTACCCAAAGTTGGAGCTCTCCAGGGGCGTTTACAGATTTTCCGCGCAGCGTATAAGATGCTGCTGAGTTCTATCGAGCCGAAGAAGGGAGTACGGAGAAGCTGTTTTGGTCTTAATACCTTGTACTAGAACATCCGGTGCCCTTCAGCGACCAGCTGAAACAGCTGGTCAAGTTGCACAAGGCGGCCAAGCTAGCCATGAAGGACCTAATAGTCCGACTATGGCCTGCCGAGCCCATGCCCATCAGCTACTTCAGACTTGTGAAGCGGCTTGTGGGTGCCTACCCACGGATTGAAGTCATGAAGCGGTCGGTCTGCATTGAAGGTGCACAGATGGCCTTTGCCCGCGCCAAGACACATTGGGCTAAGATGGATGCCAAGAAGCTAATGACCGAGGGGCCGCCTGAGGGCAAGGAGCGCCGCTGACCCGAGCTATATTTTGATAGTGTCCTAGAGGGATACCGCCTTGTGGCGGAGCATTGTGCGAAGGATGTTATACTCCGATGAAAACATTCATGTTGTCATGTCCTGTAATATGAAACAAGGTCGTTATGTAATATAGTGCTTGTGACTCTTAAAATTTTACCTCCTATGCAGCCGTTTATGAAATCTGAGGGTTAGCCAGTCGTCGGCTTCTGCCCCCACATAGATAGTACGGGGGTGTTCGGGATAAATCTAAACACTCTTTACTCCACATTCTGGTCCTTAAAGGAGGTGTTTAGTGCAACGAACAAGGCAATCAGACTATACGGCTTTTATCACCCTCACTTAGCCATAGGAGTTTGACAATGAGAATTTTGGCGAAGCCCCTGGTATTCGGAAGGCCAAACTAGGGGCGCTATACACACCTGATCGGATAAAAACCGATTCCTCACGTATAGCGGAAAAAAATCTCTAAGCAGTGCGTGATAGCCACTGTGAAAGGGGACGATGTCGAAGATTAACTCCTCGCTTCGGAAGTTGTCCGGAGATCCAAATACAACCTCTAGTGTGATTGAGCCCGTATCGCGGGCCTCTACGCCTGGTATGACTCCTTTAAAGGTTGTCCTTGTGGGCTTGATCCATGATGGGTTAATGCCCATTTTGCGCACTATATCTTGATAGAGCAGATTGGGGCTGCTGCCACCATCCATGAGGACTCGCGTCAGGTGGAATCCATCAATGATTGGGTCTAGTACTAGTGCAGCTGATCCGCCATGCCGGATACTGGTCGAATGATCTCGACGATCAAAAGTGATCGGGAACGATGACCATGGATTGAATTTTGGGGCGGCTGGCTCTATCGCATAGACGTCCCTGAGTGCGCGCTTGCGCTCCCTCTTGGGGATGTGTGTAGCACATATCATGTTCACCATTTTGACCTGAGGGGGAAACTTCTTCTGTCCCCCTATTTTTGGTTGCAGGAGCTCCTCGTCATCGTCCTCGCTCTGCAATCCCTTTTCCTTGTTTTCGACATTTAACTTGCCGGCTTGCTTAAAAACCCAGCAATCTCTGTTGGTATGGTTGGCTGGTTTGTCTGGGGTGCTATGGATTTGGCATGGACGGTCAAGTATGCGGTCTATGCTGGATGGTCCCTGATTGTTTCTTTTATACGGCTTTTTTCCGCTGACCGGACTTGGAGCCGCTGAATCCAGCATTGACAGTAGTGTCATCGGTGTTGTCGTTATTGATTCGGCGTTTCTGTTTGTTGCGTCAGAGCCTGCCATTATTGTTCTTAACCTCAGAGGGGCCTGCCTCACTGGCTGTGTTTTTTCTATGAGCCAACCAACTATCCTCACCCGCACAAAAGCAGGTCATGAGTGTTGTGAGGGCTGCCATAGATTTCGGCTTTTCTTGGCCGAGGTGGCGGGCGAGCCATTCGTCGTGGATGCTATATTTAAAGGCCGCCAGGGCTTCGGCATCTGGACAGTCGACGATCTGGTTCTTTTTGGTTAGGAACCTAGTCCAAAATTTCCTAGCTGACTCTCTAGGTTGTTGGACTATGTGGCTTAAATCATCGGCGTCTGGTGGCCGGACATATGTACCTTGGAAGTTGTCGAGGAAGGCTTCTTCCAAGTCCTCCCAGCTGCCGATAGAATTTTCAGGTAGGCTATTTAACCAGTGCCGAGCTGGCCCTTTGAGCTTTAGTGGGAGGTATTTGATAGCGCGGAGCTCATCACCGTGGGCCATGTGGATATGGAGAATAAAATCCTCGATCCATACCACGGGGTCGGTTGTTCTGTCGAATGATTCAATGTTAATGGGTTTGAACCCTTCGGGGAATTCGTGATCCATTACTACATCCGTGAAGAAAAGAGGGTGTGCGGCGCCTCTATATCGGGCCGCGTCGCGACGTAGCTATGATGGAGTCCGTCTGCGGTTGTCGGCTCGGGTGTGACTAGGTTTGTCACGTCCGAATAGGTAGCCATCATCACGTGTCGACGAACGTCCTCGCGATTTGTAAATCGATCGGGTATATCCTGCTTTATTGTTCAGGTCATGTCGACGCTCATATGTATGACTATGAGCTGATTTACCTCTGCCTTTGCAATGAGGCGGGGCGGGCTGGTGTTCGGCTTGAGTTACCGCTTTGTCCCGTCCACGTGGTGGTCGGTCAGCCGCATTGTGCGATGGTGGTATGTTCCGGCGCCTCGTCATTGAAATGAGGTAGTAATTTGCGCTTCGGGTAGCTTTTGACCGGGCTCTTGAGGCCGTATTCTTCGACTGCTAGGACGTCGGTCCATTTATTGTTGAGCGGATCTTGGCCAGCTTGAAGCTACTACTACTGCTGCTTCTTTTTCAGGCTCACTGCAGTGGCTATTAGCTGGCGCTTGAAGTGCTCCTACTCAAGAGGTTCCTCAGGCACGATGAAATCCTCGGTGCCAAGGCTCGCCTCATCCTCGGAGAGCGGAAGATAATTACTATCCTTTGAGTCCTTGTGCGTGGCCTGTTTACCAGGGCTAACCTGCCCATCTTCCCGTTCATCCCGTTCGGTAGCTGCGTCAACGGGCTCTTCGTTGTCTTCGGTACCTTCCGGAGTGTTATCTTCTCCTGTGCCGGTGTTGCTATCTTTACTGCGGCATGACATAGAGCGGCGCATCTGACGCCGGCGTTTCGATTGTATCTCAGGAGGTTTATCCTCAACTGGGTCTTCTTTATCATCATCACTATTCTCTTTTGGTGCATCCACCATGTACACATCATACGAGGAAGTGGTCATCCAACGTCCGGTGAACGGCAGGTCCTGGGCCTCTTCTTCTTCTCCGGCATCGTCGTCCATACCGTCGATGTCATCGGAGCCGTAATCGAGCATGTCGGTTAAGTCTTCGACAGTGGCTATAAAGTGGTTGGCGGGTGGGGAGCGACCCTGTCATCAGCTTCTAGTTCGAACCAGATATAGTTCGGTTGTGAGTTTCCCGCAATGACAGGTTCTTTAATGAGTTTAGCACATCGCCCAAGGGTGAGTGCTGGAAGATGTCTGCGGTGCTGAACTCGAAGATCGATAAACGATCAAGTTTAGGATCCATGGACTCACATGGTTCGGAACTTACCCCCGCAGACGAGTCCGGGGTTTCAGTGAATAAAATATTGTGTGAGTTTAAGTCCATGTGCGGCTCCAGCGCCGGGGAATCTGTGGCCTCCGTGGTGGGGTTGAATGTAACATCCCAAATTTTCAATTTGGAATGTTATACATTAGATCATCATTGCATATCATGTTTTATTGCTTTTCCGTTCCGTAATCCTCGAAATCCAAAGCAACTCAAGGACCCTCGGAGAGAGTTGGGGATTTCCCGGTTTTCATATTTGATTCTTTTATCAAATAATGAAACAAGGATTTCATTTTAATTATTTCTCTCCGAAAAATATTTCACATTAAAAATTAAAGAGAGGAGATAATATGACTTCTCCAAAATAAATGAAATATTGGAGGAAAAATATTAAAATCATTAAATTGATTTTTATTTGATTTTATTCGGATTTTATTTGCATTAGAAAAATTGCATGTTTTCAAAATTGCATTTTAGGGCGAAGAAAATGTTCATCTTGTTCTAAATATTTTATTTAGATGGTGAAAAATTGTTTTGGCATTCTTAGATTTTTATTTATTTATCTAGGATTTTATTTCTGTCGGCGGAATTGTTTTTAAAAAAAATCGCCCCCGACTCGGCCTAAGGCCCAGCCGTCGCCGCCGCCACTCGGACCGGAGTCCGAGTTGGACTCCGCCTCCGCCGCGCCTTGCCCCCTCCTCCAAGTCACTGCCCCCGCCCCCTTTATATACGCCGCCGCCCCGAGCCCCAACACCACCACCACCGCCGCCAACCCCGACGCCCGCAGCCGCCGCCACCCGCGCTCGCCGCCGCAGCCGCCGCCGCCTAGCGCCGCCGCCGCCGCTTGTCGCCGCCGCCGCCAAGCCGCGCCGCCCTCCACCCTGCCTCGCCGGAGGTATCTGCCGGATCCGAGCCGTCGGGTTTTTAAAAAAAACCGTTTGGTTTTTTTTCGAAACCCTAGTATTCTTTTTTTATTAATAGATCGGTTTTTCTCTAGTTTATTTATTTAGCGAGCGTTCGCTCGTTCGTTCGTTTTAATGAATGTGTTCTTCGTTTAGATCCAGATAACGAACAACCGTTCGTTAATCTGTTCATCGTTTTTCTTTTTCTCGGATTTATTCCGCGATTTTTCTGATCGCGATTTCTGATCCGATCTTAGTTTCTGTTTATCTTTTCGCTCGTTTATCGGAATCAGGCGATTCAAGCGCCTGGAGTTTCATCTCGAAACCCTCTTTCCTTTAAGCAACTCAAACAAGTTTTTGCTACTGTAAAATTTGACCTAGTTTCAGATTAGTAAACGAAGCTTCTTTCTTTCGCCGTTTGAGTTTCGTTGCTCCATTTGATTTGATTCTTTTTGCGAACCGGAGTTCTTAAGTTGAACTTTCTGGTCAACCTCTTTTATTAGAGTTTTGCTTGTGCATCGTTGCTTGTTACTTATGTAGGCTATTGTCTACTTGCGATGGAATTCCCGAAGTGCGAGGCGTGTTACTACGAGTCTCTAGGATTTGCGGATCGTCAGCAAGGCAAGTAACACTTTGATCATACCCCTTTATCACCCAGTTTTTATGCATTAGTTCCAATCCCCAAACATTGCATGATTAGGATGTCATCAACTAGTGGGTTGGGAAGTAGTTGATGAGGTAGAACCTATTGCCCTATTATATTCAAACCCTTGGGAGTTACTTCTATGCTTGCTTATATTATTATGCTAAGCTATGCTTGTAGACGTGGTTTGGGTTTGAGTGAAATCCATGACAGATGTGAGTTTGTTAATTAATGGTTCAACTTAAGGTGGCAACTTAGTCAAACAACTGGGTGGATTGAGGCACCTGGGGAACCCAGTGTTGCCTGTATTTTTGGAAATCCCGGGGTACCGTGTGATCTTCCTATGGACCGCCACCCAGGCTCAAAGGGAACTGAGATGATTCATGCTAGAAACTTCCGTGTGCAGCCACAAGCTATTATGGGCTCTAGCATAGTTGAGTAAGTTACGTGAAGCTCTTGAAGAGGCAGATCAGCAGGTAGTGGGATGTAGGTTTGGTATGCTCTGTCCGAAGTAGAGAGTTAATGTTTCTGAAAGACTGTGTCTCGGTCATCCGTTTCTCAAACACCCTGTAGTGCGAGAAATCCAACGGAAGCGATCGAGTCTGGTGGGGAAAAGTGCGCAAACCTCTGCAGAGTGTACAATCTAATCATGGTTAGCTGTGTCCCCGCTTATGGACAATTCTTGAGTATCTAGTATTTGGGTTATCACATGCATCTCATCATGTTTAATTAATATTGTTGGTTTGTTAATCACTTTAATTGGGATTGAGTTGGAGGAACCTTCTCAATGTTGTTCAACCACCATGATAGTTAAATTAAACTCTAGTCCTTTGTTGTAGGGAAAAATTGGCTTTTCACAAAATTGTAACCATAGAGCTTTCCACCAACCATAAATGCATGTAGTGATAGCATTATTCTGTTCTTGCTCTACTGTGTTATATTGCTAGCATATTCCATGTGCTGACCCGTTTTCGGGCTGCAACATATTATGTTGCAGACTTTTCAGACGAGGAGTAAGGTTCGTTAGGTCGTTGCTGTGCAGCTCAGCTATGCCGTTGGAGTTGATGAACTCACTTTATCTTCCAAGCCTTCCGCTGTTATCGTATTAGATGGCCTTAAGCCATATTATTGTAATAAGTTCTCTCTTGAGACATCCGATGTAATAAGTGTGTGATTACTACTCTGTTATAAATCCTTCGAGTACTGTGTGTGTCAGCATTATCGATCCAGGGATGACACTGAAGCACAGAGACTTGACCATCTGAGGTCGGGTCGCTACAAGATGGTATTAGAGCCAAGTTGAGTGTAGGACACGACCACTAAGATAAACCCTAGGTCACACTTCTCTACTCATTTCCGACTCCTCTCCATTTTCTACTCTTTAGGATGACGGAGATGAAGAACAAGTTTGCACAACCGGATGAAGACACACCTTTTGGACGCCACTTGAAGGAAGTCACTAGGTACTTGAACATTGGAATACCAAGCTTCACCGGGACGTACAATGCCACTTTACCTGAAGACGAGCGCTGGATGATTCAAGTACAAGTCCCAGGAAGGACGTTCTCGCCAACTTCTAAACCCATAGAGTTTTCTTTTGAAGCACCCAACTGGAGTCTAGGCAAGAGCATGGCAGCCCACATTACCATGGGACGCATTGGAGAAGCTTACAACAGGGAGCTTAAGGACACTATTTACCAAATATGTGGGCGCCAAGACGAGCAATGGGAAGTAATCAGCACCAGGAAGGATAGATCCATTGCAGCTTTCATCCAGGAGTTAAACCAGCACATCCGACATCAGGAAAACCAGATGTGCGCGGACATGATGGACTTGAAGAAGGCGAAGACTAGGATCATCAAACTGGAGGAAGAACTCAAGTTTACACGCGATGGATATGAGGAGGAAATCAAGACACTACTGGAGAAGAATGATGACCTAGTCAAGAAGATCGGAGTATTCATGGGAGGACCAGCACCGGGAGACGAAGACGAAGATCCCACTTGCCCGGACAACTACATCATCATCGACGACACCGATTCCGATCCTAGTGATGATGACTTTGAAGACGAAGCTGGAGCAGACATCATGGAGTCTTCCACCGATCAAATTTCAAGATGACTACCATATATTACTAGTATTCCCCCATGTATTTAGTAGTAGTTGAGCACTTGTGCGATAGTTCTAGATTGTTTGTATTCCCTTGCTTGATTGATTGAGTGAAATGATTGTGTTTGTCTCATGTGCATATGGGTAGTGTTTTCTCATCAGACCTCTTTTTTATTCTAATCTCTTCCATCTAAACCCCTCAGATGCCTCCAAGACGTGACACCGGTTTTGCCTTCCCACCGGAGCTCACCCAGTTGATCCAACAGCGGAATGCGTTGATGCAATTGCTAGTTTAGAATCAGGGCAACAACAACAACAACAGCCGCCCGTGGACAACCTAGCCCGTTTTCTAAGGTTACAGCCGCTGGTGTTTTCCAGTAGCATCGAGCCCATAGTTGCGGACGATTGGCTACGCCGTATTGGAAGGGAGTTGACCACCGCAGGTTGCACAGATGCTGAGAGAGTGCGCTTTGCCGCACATCAATTGGATGGACCAATAGCCTCATGGTGGGAGAATTACACAGCCACTTTTCCTATAGCCAATGTCACTTGGGACCAGTTTCAGCAAGCTTTCCGCACAGCCCATGTCTCCACTGGAGCTATGCAAATGAAGAAGCGGGAGTTCCGCAACTTACGCCAGGGGAACCGTACTGTGGCTCAGTACGTGGATGAGTTTAGCAAGTTATCTCGCTACGCCCCTGATGATGTGGCCATAGATGCCGCGAAGCAGGAGAAGTTTATGGAAGGGCTGAATGATGAGATGAGTATGCAGTTGATGGTAGCAACCTTCAACAACTATTAGGAGTTGGTAGATAAGGCTCTTATGATTGAAGGGAAGCAGCAGATTGAGAGCCGCAAGAGAAAGTATGGACAAGGGAAGTATAACTCAGGAGCTCAGCAGAAGCCTCGCCTAACCCCGAACTCGGGAGGACTTGTTCATAACCATGGAGGTCACAACCACATTGGAGTAGGATCGCATAACCACAATGGTTCTAAGAATGGTAATGGGAATGGAACCAACAATAATCATAACCGCCCCAACCCAGCCACACCCACCAAAAGGGACTTAAGTCATGTTACTTGTTTCAAGTGCGGGAAGACTGGACACTACGCCACGAAGTGCCCTGAAGGAAAGAATGGAAATGGAAATGGGAGCGCTGAGAAGAAGCCAAATCCATTCAACAAAGGACAAGTGAACCACGTTAACGTGGAGGAGGTTGAAGAGCAGTCGGGCGCGGTAATAGCTAAGTTTTTGGTTAAGTCATTTACCGCTCTTGTTCTTTTCGATACTGGTGCATCGCATTCATACATATCAAGGGGATTCGTGGATAAGTTTAAACTACCAACCCAAACCCTTAGGATCCCTCTTTTAGTGAGTTCACCCGTTGCAGAGTATATGGCTAGCCGATGGTGTGACCAGATACCCTTAACCATAGGTACAAATGTTTTTCCGTCCGACCTAATTATCTTGGAGTCACAAGGATTGGATGTGATATTGGGTATGGACTGGATGTCGAAGTTTGGAGGAAGCATTGACTGTGCTAGTAAGTTGATTTATCTCACCACCCCGGAAGGAAAAAGGATTAAGTGTGTATCTAGGCATGTGCCTAGGAGGAGTCAAGTGAATGCCTTTACGGGAGTTGTTCAGGAGGAAGTGCCTGTAGTGAAGGATTACCCAGATGTTTTTCCAAAGGAGTTACCTGGCATGCCACCGGATAGAGACATTGAGTTTTTGATAGAGTTGTTGCCAGGTACAGGACCAATATCCAAGAGACCCTATCGGATGCCCGCAAATGATCTGGAAGAAATTAAGAAATAGATCAAGGAGTTATTGGAGAAAGGATACACCCGAAGAAGTTCATCACCTTGGGGAGCCCCAGTACTTTTGGTTGAGAAGAAGGATAAATCCCTGAGGATGGTTGTTGATTATCGAGCATTAAATGAAGTGACGATTAAGAACAAGTACCCACTGCCGATGATCAACGATCTATTTGATCAGTTGCAAGGAGCTAAAGTGTTTTCGAAGATCGATTTGCGATCGGGGTATCATCAGTTGAAGATACGAGAGAAGGATATACCGAAGACAGCGTTCACCAACGATATGGATTATACGAGTACACGGTCATGTCATTTGGACTGACTAACGCCCCTGCCTATTTCATGAGCATGATGAACAAGGTGTTCATGGAGTATTTGGACAAGTTTGTTGTGGTGTTTATTGATGATATTATGGTATACTCAAAGAACGAGGAGGAGCACAAGGAGCATTTGCGCTTAGTTCTCGAGAAACTCGGGGAACACCAGTTGTATGCTAAGTTTAGCAAATGCGAATTTTGGTTGAAGGAAGTCGGGTTCCTTGGACATGTTATATCGGGAGAAGGTATAGCAGTAGACCCCAGCAAAGTTCAGTCAGTCATTGAATGGTTGGCACCCACCTCAGTTAGCAAGATCCGCAGCTTTCTTGGACTCGCAGGATACTACCGGAGATTCATCGAGAATTTTTCCAAGATTGCAAAGCCAATGACTGAACTGTTGAAGAAGGATACTAAGTTTAAATGGATAGAAGATTGCGAGGCAAGTTACCAGGAGTTGAAGAAACGTTTGACTATAGCGCCAGTGCTAACACTGTCAGATATACATAAGGAGTTCCAAGTGTACTGCGATGCCTCACGCTTAGGACTTGGATGTGTGCTTATGCAGGACGGGAGAGTTGCTTCGTATGCCTCACGACAACTAAAACCTCATGAGTTGAACTATGCCACGCATGATTAGGAGTTAGCAGCAGTAGTGCATGCATTGAAGACCTGGAGACATTACCTTATTGGAAACCGTTGTGATGTGTACACGGACCATAAGAGTTTGAAGTACATTTTCACCCAGAAGGAGCTGAACCTTCGACAGAGGAGATGGTTGGAGCTTATAAAGGATTGTGACATGAAGCTACACTATCATTCAGGAAAGGCCAATGTCGTAGCAGACGCTTTGAGCCGGAAGAGTTATGCTAATATCCTTGAAAGTAAGGGACTGCTGAAGGAATTAGCAGAGGACATCATGGAACTTTGATTGGAGATTGTTCCTAGAGGATTCATTGCAACAATGGAGGTCCATTCGACATTGCTGGACAAGATTCGGGAAGCTCATAAGGATGAAAAAGAGATTGCCGAGATAAAGGAGAAGATGGGCAAAAGAAAGGCCAAAGGTTTTCGTGAGGATGAGCATGATACCTTATGGTTTGAGGACCGAATCTATGTGCCCAATAACCAGGAGATCAGGAAGTTAATACTTCAAGAGGCCCATGACTCACCATACTCGATATACCCCGGAAACACCAAGATGTATTTGGATTTGAAGGAATGTTTCTGGTGGACCGATATGAAGAAGGATATTGCCGAGTATGTAGCCGTATGTGATGTATGTCAGCGCATGAAGGTAGAGCATCAGAAGCCAGTAGGACTGTTATAGCCTATGCCGATACCCGAATGGAAGTGGGATAAACTGGGCATGGACTTTATCACCGGATTGCCCAGGACCAAAGTGGAATATGATTCCATGTGGGTAGTAGTTGATCGCTTGACCAAAGTATCTCACTTCATCCCAGTGAAAACCACCTATACAAGTGCAAAGTTGGCCAAGATATATATGTCCAGGATCGTATGTCTGCATGCAGTTCTGAGGACCATCGTATCAGATCGAGGAACATAGTTTACCTAAAAGTTTTGGCACCAGTTGCACCAGACTTTGGGAACGAGATTGGAGTTTAGTACAGCATTTCACCCGCAGACGGATGGACAAACAGAGAGAGTCAAACAAATTCTAGAGGACATGTTGAGAGCCTGTGTGCTAGATTATGGATCTAGTTGGGATGACAATTTGCCATACGCAGAGTTTTCATACAACAATAGCTATCAAGCCAGTTTGAAGATGGCACTGTTTGAAGCCCTGTATGGATGAAGGTGCAGAACACCGTTAATGTGGGATGAGGTAGGAGACCGACAGTTGTTTGGACCAGACTTGATCAAGGAGTCTGAGGAGAAGGTTAAATTGATTCGTGACAGACTGAAGATTGCTCAGTCTAGGCAGAAGAGTTATGCAGACTCAAAACGCAAGGAGGTAACCTATGAAATTGGAGATCGAGCATATCTGCGAGTATCACCCTTTTGAGGAGTGATACACTTTGGAGTTAAGGGAAAGTTAGCCCCGAGATTTGTAGGACCGTATCGTATTTTGGAACGGATGGGAGAAGTTGCCTACAAGTTGGAGTTACCCGAGGGATTGTCAGGAGTTCATGACGTGTTTCACGTTTCACAGCTGAAGAAGTGTCATGCTGAGATGGCAGATATACCGCTAAGAGATACAGTACCCCTGGAGGCGATTCAGTTGGACAGTGATTTGACTTATGAGGAGAAACCAGTTAAGATTCTTGAGTTTGCCAGTAGAGTCACCCGCAGTAGGGTTATCAAGTTTTGCAAAAGTTCAGTGGAGCCACCATACCGAGGATGAAGCCACCTGGGAACGAGAGGATGATCTCCGCAAAGACCACCCGCACCTATTTTCTAGTCAGCCCGAATCTCGAGGGCGAGATTCATCTTAAGGGGGGTAGGTTTGTAACATCCCAAATTTTCAATTTGGAATGCTATACATTAGATCATCATTGCATATCATGTTTTATTGCTTTTCCATTCCGTAATCCTCAAAATCCTAAGCAAATCAAGGACCCTCGGAGAGAGTTGGGGATTTCCCGGTTTTCATATTTGATTCTTTTATCAAATAATGACACGAGGATTTGATTTCAACTATTTCTCTCCGAAAAATATTTCACACTAAAAGTTAAACAGAGGAGATAATACGACTTCTCCAAAATAAATGAAATGTTGGAGGAAAAATATTAAAATCATTAAATTGATTTTTATTTGATTTTATTCGGATTTTATTTGCATTAGAAAAATTGCATGTTTTCAAAATTGCATTTTAGGGCCAAGAAAATGTTCATCTTGTTCTAAATATTTTATTTAGACGGTGAAAATTTGTTTGGGCATTTTTAGATTTTTATTTATTTTTCTAGGATTTTATTTCTGTCGGCGGAATTGTTCTTTTTCAAAAAAGTTCGCGCCCGACTGGGCCTAAGGCCCAGCTGAGCCAGGCCGGCCCAGCCGCCGCCGCCTCCTCCTGCGCGCGCGCGCTGCCGCCGCCGCCACTCGAGCCGGAGTCTGAGTTGGACTCCGCCTCCGCCGCGCCTTGCCCCCTCCTCCAACTCGCCGCCCCCGCCCCCTTTATATACGCCGCCGCCCCGAGCCCCAACAGCACCACCACCGCCGCCAACCCCGCCGCCCGCAGCCACCGCCGCTTGTCGCCGCTGCTGCCAAGCCCCGCCGCCCCGCGAGCCGCCGCCCCGCACCCCGCCTCGCCGGACCTCTCGCCGGAGGTATCCGCCGGATCCGAGCCATCGGGTTTTTTAAACCGTTAGGTTTATTTTTTTTCAAAACCCTAGTATTCATTTTTTTTATTAATAGATCGGTTTTTCTCCGGTTTATTTATTTAGCAAGCGTTCGCTCATTCGTTCAATTTAACGAACGCGTTCTTCATTTAGATCCAGATAATGAACGTCCGTTCATTAATCTGTTCATCGTTTTTCTTTTTCTCGGATTTATTCCGGGATTTTTTTGATCGCGATTTCTGATCCAATCTTAGTTTCTGTTTATCTTTTCGCTCGTCTATCGGAATCAGGCGATTCAAGCGCCTGGAGTTTCATCTCGAAACCCTCTTTCCGTTTAACCAACTCAAACAAGTTTTTGCTACTGTAAAATTTGACTTAGTTTCAGATTAGTAAACGAAGCTTCTTTCTTTCGTCGTTTGAGTTTCGTTGCTCCGTTTGATTTGATTCTTTTTGCGAACCAGAGTTCTTAAGTGGAACTTTCTGGTCAACCTCTTTTATTTGAGTTTTGCTTGTGCATCGTTGCTTGTTACTTATGTAGGCTATTGTTTTCTTGCGATAGAATTCCCGAAGTGCGAGGCGTGTTACTACGAGTGTCTAGGATTCGCGGATCGTCAGCAAGGCAAGTAACACTTTGATCATACCCCCTTATCACCCAGTTTTTATGCATTAGTTCCAATCCCCAAACATTGCATGATTAGGATGTCATCAACTTGTGGGTTGGGAAGTAGTTGATGAGGTAGAACCTATTGCCCTGTTATATTCAAACCCTTGGGAGTTACTTCTATGCTTGCTTATATTATTATGATAAGCTATGCTTGTAGACGTGGTTTGGGTTTGAGTGAAATCCATGACAGATGTGAGTTTGTTAATTAATGGTTCAACTTAAGGTGGCAACATAATCAAACAACTGGGTGGATTGAGGCACCTGGGAACCCAGTGTTGCCTGTATTTTTGGAAATCCCGGGGTACCGTGTGATCTTCCTATGGACCGCCACCTAGGCTCAAAGGGAACTGAGATGATTCATGCTAGAAACTTCCGTGTGCAGCCACAAGCTATTATGGGCTCTAGCATAGTTGAGTAAGTTACGTGAAGCTCTTGAAGAGGCAGATCAACATGTAGTGGGATGTAGGTTTGGTATGGTCTGTCCGGAGTAGAGAGTTAATGTTTCTGAAAGACTGTGTCTCGGTCATCCGTTTCTCAAACACCCTGTAGTGCGAGAAATCCAACGGAGGCGATCGAGTCTTGTGGGGAAAAGTGCGCAAACCTCTGCAGAGTGTACAATCTAATCATGGTTAGCCGTGTCCCCGGTTATGGACAATTCTTGAGTATCTAGTATTTGGGTTATCACATGTATCTCATCATGTTTAATTAATATTGTTGGGTTGTTAATCACTTTAATTGGGATTGAGTTGGAGGAACCTTCTCAATGTTGTTCAACCACCATGATAGTTAAATTAAACTCTATTCCTTTGTTGTAGGGAAAAATTGGCTTTTCACAAAATTGTAACCATAGAGCTTTCCACCAGCCATAAATGCATGTAGTGATAGCATTATTCTGTTCTTGCTCTACTGTGTTATATTGCCAGCATATTCCATGTGCTGACCCATTTTTGGGCTGCAACATATTATGTTGCAGACTTTTCAGACGAGGAGTAAGGTTCGTTAGGTCATTGTTGTGCAGCTCAGCTATGCCGTTGGAGTTGATGGACTCACTTTATCTTCCAAGCCTTCCACTGTTATCGTATTAGATGGCCTTAAGCCATATTATTGTAATAAGTTCTCTCTTGAGACATCCGATGTAATAAGTGTGTGATTACTACTCTGTTATAAATCCTTCGAGTACTGTGTGTGTCAGCATTACCGATCCAGGGATGACACTGAAGCACAGAGACTTGACCATCTGAGGTCGGGTCGCTATATTGAACCTCCAGTACTTAGATGGCGTCGTATGCTCCGGATCGAAGGCCGGAGCAGTTATAGGAGTTATCTCCTGAATATGGTCCGATGATAGATTTAGGTCACGTTCATCGAGGTGACCAGGAGCGATCGCCGCGGTCTCAAATCCAGCAAAGATTGAATCTCCACGGATGTCCACGACATAGTTCAAGCTCCCAAATCTGACATGATGGCCAGGGGCATAGCTATCGATCTGCTCGAGATGGCCAAACGAGTTGGCCCGCGGTGCGAAGCCGCCAAACACGAAAATCTGTCCGGGGAGGAAGGTTTCTCCTTGGACAGCGTCATTGTTGACGATTGAAGGGGCCATCGAACCTTTTGAGGACGGCATAGTGGAACTCTCAATGAAAGCACCAATGTCGGTGTCAAAACCGGCGGATCTCGGGTAGGGGGTCCCGAACTGTGCGTCTAAGGTCGATAGTAATAGGAGACAGGGGACATGATGTTTACCCAGGTTCGAGCCCTCTCTACGGAGGTAATACCCTATGTCCTGCTAGATTGATATTGATGAATATGAGTATTACAAGAGTTGATCTACCACGAGATCATAATGGCTAAACCTTAGAAGTCTAACCTTTATGGCTATGATAATGAATATATCTCCCTCCGGACTAAGTCCTCCGGTTTATATAGACACCGGGAGGATCTAGGGTTACACATGGTCAGTTACAAAGAAAGGAATCTACATATTTGGTCACCAAGCTTGCCTTCCACGCCAAGGAGAGTCCCATCCGGACACGGGTGTAGTCTTTGGTCTTCGTATCTTCACAGCCCATCAGTCTAGCCCATGGCTAACAGGCCGGACGCCCGAGGACCCCTTAGTCCAGGACTCCCTCAGATCCCATCTCAGATTTCATGGCCTCAAGTCATTTCGCAGAATCTGGGCTCATCATCGCTTCCTCATAGTTCGTAGGTTCGTCATGGTCAGGTAACATGACCTACA
Source organism: Triticum urartu (assembly GCF_003073215.2). Lineage (NCBI taxonomy): Eukaryota > Viridiplantae > Streptophyta > Magnoliopsida > Poales > Poaceae > Triticum > Triticum urartu. The sequence goes on along the minus strand of NC_053023.1, from coordinate 134,057,447 downwards.
GAACAGAATTACCGTACCACTCTGGTGCGAATCATACTCTGCTTGACCTACAAGGTTTAGTAGTAACTTGATCTAAAGTTTCATGATCATTATCATTATCATTAGCTTCCTCACTAATTGGTGTAGGAATCACTGGAACTAATTTCTGTGATGAACTACTTTCCAATTCGGGAGAAGGTATAATTACCTCATCAAGTTCTACTTTCCTCCCACTCACTTCTTTCGAGAGAAACTCCTCTAGAAAGGATCCTGTTGGTGTCAAAACCGGCGGATCTCGGGTAGGGGGTCCCGAATTGTGCGTCTAAGGCGGATGGTAACATGAGGCAGGGGACACGATGTTTACCCAGGTTCGGGCCCTCTTGATGGAGGTAATACCCTACGTCCTGCTTTATTGTTCTTGATGATATGAGTATTACAAGAGTTGATCTACCACGAGATCGGAGAGGCTAAACCCTAGAAGCTAGCCTATGGTGTGATTGTATGTTGTCCTACGGACTAAACCCTCCAGTTTATAGACACCGGAGGGGGCTAGGGTTACATAGAGTCGGTTACAAGGGAGGAGATCTACACATTCGTATTGCCTAGCTTGACTTCCACGCCAAGTAGAGTCCCATTTGGACACGAGACGAAGTCTTCAATCTTGTATCTTCATAGTCCAACAGTCCGGCCAAAGGATATAGTCCGGCTGTCCGGAGACCCCCTAATCCAGGACTCCCTCAGTAGCCCCTGCACCAGGCTTCAATGACGATGAGTCCGGCGCGCAGTATTGTCTTCGGCATTGCAAGGTGGGTTCATCCTCCGAATACTCCCTGGAAGAATTTGAACACAAGGATAGTGTACGATCCTGCAAAACAAGTTCCACATACCACCATAGAGAGAATAATATTTCCAAAAATCTAATCTGCTAACACATTTTGACAACATGACATCACGCCATGGCCCGGTCAATATTCGAACCATTTTCTCAACCAGCTTCGCACATATCACGAGGCGGTTTTCTTGACACATCTTGTCAAAGAAGAGATCGTGTTCCCTTTATCACGGGATTCTCATCAATACGGACGTGGGTAACCCAACCCCGCCATCAATTATAGCGTCTGGGGAATAAGCGGTTTTACCAGGCAAGTGGGGAGACACATCGCCTCTTCCGCTCTTATAAAGGGACACGGATTTACTCTTTTTCACCCATGCCTTCTTCCTCCTCGCTTACCCATTCCCGCACACTCGAGCTCCAGCGCCCAAGCTCGCGTTCTTCTTCTCAAACCACTCCAAGCATGTCCAAAGCAGGAGGAAAGTAGATGGTCTCCTGCGTCACAGCGGAGAACATCGAAAAGTTACGGGAAGCCGGATATCTGGCCACGGATATCGCGCAGCGGCTACCAGATGTGGGGCAGATCGTCCCTACGCCCGAACCCCATGAGAGGGTAGTTTTTCTTACCCACTTCGTCCCCGGATTGGGATTTCCCCTCCACCCGTTCGTCTGCGGTCTCATGTTCTACTACGGGCTGGATTTTCATGACCTGGCCCCCAATTTCATCCTCAACATCTCGGCGTTTATCATCATGTGCGAGGCCTTCCTCCGCATCAAGCCCCATTTCGGCCTGTGGCTGAAGACATTTAAAGTCAAACCGAAGGTGGTGGTCGGCCAGCAGGCAGAGTGCGGAGGCGCCATGGTGGGCAAGATGCCAAACGTCACCTGGCTCGAAGGCTCCTATGTGGAGACCATAAAGGGGTGGCAATCAGGGTGGTTCTACATCACCGAGCTACGCGACTCCAACTGGGTGGTGGCCCCCAAAATTTTGATCTGGAGTTCCCACGCGGCTCACCTCCTGGAAAGAGAAGGGCCTGTCCTGGGGTTCTTCGGTAGAACTAACCGGACTCCAGACCTGCATCCAGAACATGACGAACAAGAAAATCAAGCTTGTCAACGTGGTCCAGGTTATGCTCTTCTGCCGGATCCTTCCGTGTCAACGACGGGCATTTGATTTGTGGGAGTTTGACTCGGCCAAGCACCAGACGCTTCGAGAGCTCTATGACACAACGCACGAGGACGTCTGGAGGGTGCTGTTCAAGAGCGCCGAGATTCCTCCCTCCCTCACTGAGGCCCGATGACACGGCGCAAAGCGTCGCGCCCATTCGGTAGGCTTTTATATCTCTCAGGGTATTTATTTGCCCCAGTTTAGTTATGTGCAGGATCTAAGCTTACATGTCATTAACAGGACTGGATAAAGATGGCGGAGCAGCATGATTGCACAGCCCCTCTGCCCAAAGATCCTGCGGACGCTCTTCTAACGAAGATGTTGAAAGTGCAACTATCCCTAGGTGGTTTTGGTAATTCATAACAACATATAGCTCATTGAGCTAATGCTATTCCAAGATGATTATTTCAGGAAAGCTCAATGATTGGCATGGCATGGATGTGAAAGTGGAACCCTCAAAATGCTAAGGACAAAGAATTGGCTCAAGCTCAAAAGCTCAAGACTCTTCATTTTATATTTTAGTGATCCAAGATCACATTGAGTCTTTAGGAAAAGCCAATACTATCAAGGAGGGATGAGGTGTTGCTTAATGAGCCTCTTGCTTCATGTGCTTAGTGATATGCTCCAAAAACCCTCAACTACTTTCCATATCCACATATGACCTAAACCCTAAGCCAAACTCGGTCCTACCGATTCTTCCTATCCGGCGCCACCGAGTTTCACTTGTCATTAGCCACTGCCAAACCCTAGCAATTCGGTCCTACCGATAGGGATCTCGGTCTCACCGAGATGGGGTTGCAAACTCTCTGTTTCCCTTTCGTAACTTTTCGGTCTCACCGAAAGAGCGAATCGGTCCCACCGAGATTGCAATGTAAATTCAGTGTTTCCCCTTTGTAACTTTTCGGTCTCACCGAAAGAGCAAATCGGTCCCACCGAGTTTGCCTGACCAACTCTCTGGTTAGCTAATTACCAAATTCGGTCTCACCGAGTTTGTGTAATCGGTCGCACCGAGATTACGTTATGCCCAAACCCTAACCATATCGGTCCTACCGAGTTGCATGTCAGTCCCACCGAAAATCTCTAACGGTCACTAGGTTTACATTTTCGGTCCGACCGAGTTTGTTGATTCGGTCCCACCGAGATTGGAAAACTGTGTGTAACGGTTGGATTTTGTGTGGAGGCTATATATACCCCTCCACCTCCTCTTCATTTGAGAGAGAGCCATCAGAACACATACACCATTCCAACTCATATGTTCTGAGAGAGAACCACCTACTCATGTGTTGAGACCAAGATATTCCATTCCTACCATATGAATCTTGATCTCTAGCCTTCCCAAGTTGCTTTCCACTCAAATCTTCTTTCCACCAAATCCAAATCCTATGAGAGAGTTGAGTGTTGGGGAGACTATCATTTGAAGCACAAGAGCAAGGAGTTCATTACCTACACACCATTTGTTACTTCTTGGAGAGATGGTGTCTCCTAGATTGGCTAGGTGTCACTTGGGAGCCTCCGACAAGATTGTGGAGTTGAACCAAGGAGTTTGTAAGGGCAAGGAGATCGCCTACTTCGTGAAGATCTACCGCTAGTGAGGCAAGTCCTGTGTGGGCGATGGCCATGGTGGGATAGACAAGGTTGCTTCTTCGTGGACCCTTTGTGGTGGTTGCTTCTTCGTGGACCCTTCGTGGGTGGAGCCCTGTGGACTCGCGCAACCGTTACCCTTGGGTGGAGCCCTGTGTGGACTCGCGCAACCGTTACCCTTCGTGGGTTGAAGTCTCCATCAACGTGGATGTAGGATAGCACCACCTATCCGAACCACGGGAAAAACATCCGTGTCTCCAATTGCGTTTGAATTCTCCAAACCCTTCCCTTACATTCTTGCAAGTTGCATGCTTTACTTTCCGCTGCCTATATACTCTTTGCATGCTTGCTTGAATTGTGATGATTGCTTGACTTGTCCTAAAATTAGCTAAAATCTGCCAAGAACTAAAATTGGGAAAAGGTTAAGTTTTTATTTGGTCAAGTAGTCTAATCACCCCCTCTAGACATACTTTCGATCCTACAAGTGGTATCAGAGCTTTGGTCTCCATTTGCTTGATTTCCATAGCTTTTGGTGGTCATAGCCTTGGTTTCACAACCTAGGAGAGTATGGCGTCTAGCGAGGGAAATTATCACCCGTAGAGGTCCTTACTTTGATGGTACTAATTTTGCTAGTTGGAAGCATAAGATGAAAATGCATATTCTTGGACATAACCCCGCCGTTTGGGCTATTGTGTGTGTTGGCTTGCAAGGTGAATTCTTTGATGGGAGAGAACCAAACCGTGAAGCTACCGCGGATGAGTTGAAGATGTTGCAATACAATGCTCAAGCTTGTGATATTCTCTCAACGGATTGTGCCCCGAAGAATTCAACAAAATCAGCCGTCTTGAGAATGCAAAGGAAATTTGGGACACTTTGATTGATATGCACGAAGGTACCGACTCTGTCAAGGAATCCAAGTTGGATGTGCTTCAAAGTCAACTTGACAAGTTCAAGATGAAGGATGGTGAAGGTGTCGCTGAAATGTACTCTAGGCTTGCTCTCATCACAAATGAGATTGCCGGCTTAGGAAGTGAAGAGATGACCGATAGATTCATCATCAAGAAGATTCTAAGAGCCTTGGATGGAAAATATGATACCGTGTGCACATTGATCCAAATGATGCCCAATTACAAAGATCTCAAGCCAACGGAGGTAATTGGAAGAATTGTTGCTCATGAGATGTCACTTAAGGATAAAGAGGAACTTCACAACAAATCAAGTGGTGCCTACAAAGCCTCATGTGAAGCCCCTACATCATCAAGTGAGAAACAAGACTTCAATGAAGAATTGAGCTTAATGGTGAAGAACTTCAACAAGTTCTACAAGAGTAGAAGCAAAGATAGAAGCTTCAAGTCAAGGTCCTACAATGACAAAAGATCTTCTAGTCGAGAGCGAAACTGCTACAGTTGTGGAAGACCCGGACACTATTCCAATGAGTGTACGGCTCCCTACAAGAGAAGAGAAGATTCTCCAAAAAGAAGAAGCAAAGAATCACCACCAAGAGAGAGAAGGAGTAGAGATGATCGTTATGAACGAAGATACTCACGGAGAAGCAAGGATTCGGAAAGGAAGGAAAAATCATCAAGGAGCTACACAAAACGAAGACATCAAGCTCATGTTGGTGAATGGGTATCCGGCTCCGACTCCGACAGCCACTCCGAGAGAAGTTATCACTCCGACTCCGAAGATACTCAAGATGAAGGTGTTTCCGGTCTAGCACTTGTGTCAACCAACTCCTACGACATATTTGACTCACCAAATGAAGGAATTGGAAGATGCTTCATGGCCAAAGGTCCTAAGGTAACACACCCCGAGTATGTTGATTTCAATAGTGATGAAGATGACTTGTTAGGTGATGATTTGCTTGTTGACAACTCTAGTGATGAATACTATGATGAAACGTCAATTAATCATGCTAATCAAGATAAAACGAATGACAATGATAAGGAGAAGATTGAGGCTCTAACTAAAGAACTAAACACTCTTAAGTTAGCTCATGAAACCATCTTCGAAGATCATCGAGAACTTTTAAGAGCTCATGAGAAATTACGCTTTGAAAAGCTCAATCTTGAGCAAGAGCATGAGTTCTTAAAAGCAATCAATGATGATCTCCGCAAGAAAAGTTCTTCTTACATTGCCAAGCGTTTACTCTTATCCACTTACATGCCTCAAGTCAAGTCTAGTAACAAGAACAAGAAAGATTCTTCCTCTAGTAGTAACAATGATCATGCTAAATCCAATATTGTTACTTCTAGTAGCTCTCTCTGATTCCACTAATGATTTCTCTTAGCCAAGTTACACTTGAGCAAGAAAATAGCTTATTGAAGGGAATTATAGAGAAAGGAGTGTACAAAAGCCTTGCCGGGAGTAAGCAATTCGAGGAAATTGTGCGCAAGCAAGGAATGCATCGGAAGAATCAAGGTGTTGGTTTTGAACGAAAGTTCAATGCCAATGGAGTTGAGTGGGAAGAAGATCAATACCCCAAGACAAAGTTTATTCCTCAACAAGAGAAGTATGATACTTCTTTCAAGGGGACACAAGCTCAAGATGATCTTCCACCACAAGACTACAAGCAAAAAGGCAAGGACAAGCTTCAAGAGGAAATTGATGCATTTGAAGAAGCTCCAAAGACCTTAGTCAAGTGGATTCCCAAGACTACTTCAAGTTCCACTTCATCAAGTACGACTACAACTCCAAGGATTCCCATCAAGATGATGTGGATCCAAAAGAAGAAGAACTAGAGAGTTCTTGAGGGTGACTCCGCCAACATACTTCACTCTTATCATTTTGGCAAGAACAAGTGCAATCAATTTCCACATCTTGCACTAGTTCAAGGAGTCACAAACCCTCTTGTTGGTAAGACAAGGGACAAGGTAACCTAAAAGTTTTCATGGACATCATCTTTTGTGTGCATCACTCTATGTCTATGGATATCCTTGTTTGTTCCTTGTGGGACTAACCCATGTAGGTATTGAAAGTGCAATTCACTCAAATGGATAGCTCCAAGTGATCTACATCAACATTGAGCATCCACATCTTCAACATCTACATGAAGTCATCATCGACAAAACCCAAGGTTAGTTCATCCCTCTTAGGGGGGATATCACATCTAGGGGGAGCTTTACTCTAAGACTGAGCTAAAGCAACTCTAAAGATGTGAACACAACAATGCTTTATGTAAAAGTGGTAGCCCCACTTGAGCTTAAACAATGAGTATGACCTATGATCAAGTGTTCTCACTTGACTCCTAAGTTAATATACTCATATATAGATGACCTAGTCATCGCAAATTGCTTGATAGATGCTAGAATTGGTTGTGCATGCCTTGCCACATATTTCATTTGCCATCTTATTGTGTGAGCATGTTGGTTGCATATTTTACTCATTCGAGGACATCCACTTGTTGTTTTGATTGTTTGGTTTTATCTTCTTTTGCCAAGTGGATGGACAAGAATGCCTAAGAACCTCCTCTAGCTATCTATGCTTTTCTCGTCTCAAACTCTATTCATGCTGCATCACAAAATTTGATCAAGTCAGATTCGAACCACTCGGTGTGAGGAGCGCTCGGAGTCCCCGATCCGTCATAGACTTAAACTTCCAAAACCTCTTTATGATTCTCGGTCTGACCGATACCCTACTTTTGGTCCTACCGAGATCATTAAATTGATCTAGGTTTTCGATCTCGGTGCAACCGATTTGAACCATTCGGTCACACCGAGTTGCAACAACTGTATACAGTTTTGCATCTCGGTGCCACCGAGTTATTCCACTCGGTCACACCGACAGGGTCGGGCTATATATAGTCACGGGCAAAATTTGGAAATTTCTCCGAACCCCTTCGCCCGCGCGATAGCCTGCTCTGCCCTCGTGGTCTCCGGATTGTCTTCTCGCCGCCAGCCGCCTCCAGTTGCTGGTCTCCGTCACCGTCAATGGGAATTCTGCCCCGCCGTTGCCGCCGTAGCGAGTCTCCGCCGAACTAGGGTATGGACTCGATCACAGTGCTATTCCCCGTCCGATTCCTAGCACATTGTGTTCTTCATGATTCTTGCCACGATTGAAACACTCCTATCCAGTCAATGCATCCGTAGATTAGCTTTGATTCGAAAATTTTAGGGTTAGGTTTCCGGTGAAACCATCTCGGACCCACCGAGTTGAAAAACTCGGTCCCACCGAATTGGCTTATGCCATTGCACATGTGAGACTCGGTCTGACCGAGAATTACTTATCGGTGTGACCGATTTTGGAACTCAGTGAAACCCTAGCAGTCTCGGTGCCACCGAATTGTGACTCGGTCCAACCGAGTTCACCAGTTCAGGTGCCAAAACTGCTTCGGTATCACCGAGTTTAAAAATCGGTAGATCCGAGATGATTTCAGTGGGAAACTAAAACTAAGTTTTTGGGTCATTCTTTTGCAAAAATCTCTGCATTTTGTGATGCTCATCCACTCTATCTCTTCTATAAACTATTCACAGGGTCAGCAGTCAGTTTGCAGCATGTCTGATCAAAGTGATAGCCAAAATATGTCAGAGCAGCAGGTGCACATGAGTGAGGGCACTAGTCCCTCCAGCTCTTCTGATGAAGGCAGCAGGAGCACTCCTAGCAATTTGCCAAAGGCTGCCACGAGACAGAGGAAGAAGAGGACTTCAGATTCCGAAGATGAGGACTATGTGGCAGAGGAAGAGGCCACTTCCAAGAGAGTTGAGCCAGCTCAAGGCATGAAGCCAGGGCTGAAAATCAAAAGGCCAGCAGGCAGGCAGCCAATGTCAAAGGCCAGAATGTCAACTGAGAAGCCCATAGAGCCAGTTGCAGCTGAGGGCAAGAAAAGAAAGGAAAGGGTGAAGAAGACTGTGGCTAGAGTGCTTGGCAAAGCTTCCATCATGGAAGAGGAAGAAGAAGAAGAGGTAGCTGCACCAGCGCCCAAGGCACCCAAGCTAATGGGAGATGCCATAAAATCAGGGGGAGCTGCTTCCAAGGCCAAGCCAGCTCCAAAGCCAAAGCCAAAGAGGAACACAAGAAGCATTCCTGCAGCTGAGAAGAACAAGGCCCCAGTGCCTGAGACTGTTGCTGAAGAAGAGGATGAAGAGCAAATTCTGAGAAAGCTAAAGCCCAAGATCCCAGACCACAACGATGCTCATCCTGTGGCTAAGGACATGAAGCTCAGGAGAGATTCAGGGCTGAGGAAGTGGAGAGAAGCAGACCCATATGCTTCAAGGAGAAGGACAGCAGTTGACTACAAGTTTCACACCAAGGAGCAGCAGGATTTCTATGAGACTGTTTTGCTAGATAAGAAGCCAATTGTCTGTGACATGAGATGGGTCGACTGGACCTACATGAGGGAGAAGGAGGAACACTACCCAGGAGTATATGGCAGCTTTAATGCTTGTGGAGTTGCTGACTTTGTTGGGCAGAAGCTCACAAAGTGGAACGAGGAACTGATCATGCAATTCTACTCCACGGCACACTTTTATCCAGATGGGAGGATCACATGGATGTCTGAGGGTACGAGGTACCAATCCACTGTTGAGGAATGGGCAAAGTTGATTAATGCCCCAAAGGAGCATGATGATGGCATGGACATATATGCCAAGAAGAAGATGGACCACAACTCAATGTCCAATATGTACAAGGAGATCCCAAATGAAGCACTTGATACTTTCAAGTTTGGCTCAGTGCATTATCTTCTGTCAGGTCTGCCTACCATCAATTGGATCTTGAGGCCCACCTTGTTGCCCAAGTCAGGTGATCACAAGATGATCAGAGGCCATGCGATCAACTTGCTACATGTATTTGATGTGCCTTAGAAGTTCAAGGTGATGAGCCTCATAGTGCAAACTATCAAGGGGACTGCAGCAGATCAGAAGAGGAGTTGCGGATATGCCCCTCAAATTCAGGAGCTCATCAACTCCAAGATGGGCACGGGCATATACTTATTGGACAAGGAACATTTGCCGATCCGCCCAGATTTTGAGGACAGTCAAGTTGTCATGACTGAGAACGAGCCATCATCTGCCCAAGCATACGCAAAGAAGGAGAAGGCGAGGAAGGAGAAAGCTGCCAAGATGCCTACTCAAGAGGAGGCATCTGAGTATTTCTTGAAGACTAAACAAGAGCAGCTTGCTTACTTGATTGCATCCACGCTGAGGATTGAGAAAAGTCTAGCCACCCTCACTCAGAATCAGCAGAGCCTAGAGAGAATCATGGAACAGAAATTCTATGACTTGGATGTCAAAGTAACGGAAGTTCAGTCTGAAGTGGAGCAGCTCCAGGAGGACATGCAGGAGAGGAGAGGCAGGACTACCACTCATGCCTTTGCCAGAGTGCCAAGAGGTCCGAGGTCGTCTGCCGTGCCAGTTGCTGACACAAGAGCCACCACCTCAGCACCAGGCACAGCCTCAGTTCCACCAGCTCCAGCATCTACTTCAGCTCCAACTCCAGCGTCTACTTCAGCGTCTACCGAAGCCTTCGTCCTTGGAGTGATCCGGACTCCACCACCACCAGAAGATCAAGCCTGAGCATCGATCTAGCACTATGCATTTTCTAGGGACTTTTTGGTAACTTGTTGCCAAAGGGGGAGAAGATGTATAGATCATAGGCTTCGAGAGAGAGAGTGTTGCTTTTCTCTCTTGCTTTATTTAGTGGTTTTTCGAACTTGTTTGCTTTTGAGTGCTTGAGATACTATGCTTGTGAGACATTGATGATCAAGTGTTTGATCATAAGCTACACTTAATGCTTGCTTATTGCTATTATCCTATCTATCTTGTGTGATCATTCACTATTGGTGATGAGTGCATGTATTTCATTCTTATCATTTTAAGCGCTCCACCAAGATGTATGTGACATGGAAGAGTAACCCATGACTCTAAATCCTTGTGCATTTGCAGTCCAAAGCAAATTTTAAATATGCACAAATTTAGGGGGAGCTCTTACTTATCACATACTACTCAAAGCGACGATACATTTCATGCTTATTATCATTTGTCGAAGCTTTGATCTATATGTTGTCATCAATTACCAAAAAGGGGGAGATTGAAAGTGCAACTATCCCTAGGTGGTTTTGGTAATTCATAACAACATATAGCTCATTGAGCTAATGCTATTCCAAGATGATTATTTCAGGAAAGCTCAATGATTGGCATGGCATGGATGTGAAAGTGGAACCCTCAAAATGCTAAGGACAAAGGATTGGCTCAAGCTCAAAAGCTCAAGACTCTTCATTTTATATTTTAGTGATCCAAGATCACATTGAGTCTTTAGGAAAAGCCAATACTATCAAGGAGGGATGAGGTGTTGCTTAATGAGCCTCTTGCTTCATGTGCTTAGTGATATGCTCCAAAAACCCTCAACTACTTTCCCATATACACATTTGACCTAAACCCTAAGCCAAACTCGGTCCTACCGATTCTTCCTATCCGGCGCCACCGAGTTTCACTTGTCTTTAGCCACTGCCAAACCCTAGCAATTCGGTCCTACCGATAGGGATCTCGGTCTCACCGAGATGGGGTTGCAAACTCTCTGTTTCCCTTTTGTAACTTTTCGGTCTCACCGAAAGAGCGAATCGGTCCCACCGAGATTGCAATGTAAATTCACTGTTTCCCCTTTGTAACTTTTCGGTCTCACCGAAAGAGCAAATCGGTCCCACCGAGTTTGCCTGACCAACTCTCTGGTTAGCTAATTACCAAATTCGGTCTCACCGAGTTTGTGTAATCGGTCGCACCGAGATTACGTTATGCCCAAACCCTAACCATATCGGTCCTACCGAGTTGCATGTCAGTCCCATCGAAAATCTCTAACGGTCACTAGGTTTACATTTTCGGTCCGACCGAGTTTATTGATTCGGTCCCACCGAGATTGGAAAACTGTGTAACGGTTGGATTTTGTGTGGAGGCTATATATACCCCTCCACCTCCTCTTCATTTGAAGAGAGAGCCATCAGAACACACACACCATTCCAACTCATATGTTCTGAGAGAGAACCACCTACTCATGTGTTGAGACCAAGATATTCCATTCCTACCATATGAATCTTGATCTCTAGCCTCTCCAAGTTGCTTTCCACTCAAATCTTCTTTCCACAAAATCCAAATCCTATGAGAGAGAGTTGAGTGTTGGGGACACTATCATTTGAAGCACGAGAGCAAGGAGTTCATTACCTACACACCATTTGTTACTTCTTGGAGAGTGGTGTCTCCTAGATTGGCTAGGTGTCACTTGGGAGCCTCCGACAAGATTGTGGAGTTTAACCAAGGAGTTTGTAAGGGCAAGGAGATCGCCTACTTCGTGAAGATCTACCGCTAGTGAGGCAAGTCCTGTGTGGGCGATGGCCATGGTGGGATAGACAAGGTTGCTTCTTCGTGGACCCTTTGTGGGTGGTTGCTTCTTCGTGGACCCTTCGTGGGTGGAGCCCTGTGTGGACTCGCGCAACCGTTACCCTTGGGTGGAGCCCTGGGTGGACTCGCGCAACCGTTACCCTTTGTGGGTTGAATTCTCCATCAACGTGGATGTAGGATAGCACCACCTATCTGAACCACGGGAAAAACATCCGTGTCTCCAATAGCGTTTGAATTCTCCAAACCCTTCCCTTTACATTCTTGCAAGTTGCATGCTTTACTTTTCGCTGCCTATATACTCTTTGCATGCTTACTTGAATTATGTGATGATTGCTTGACTTGTCCTAAATTAGCTAAAATCTGCCAAGAACTAAAATTGGGAAAAGGTTAAGTTTTTATTTGGTCAAGTAGTCTAATCACCCCCCTCTAGACATACTTCGATCCTACAGATGTGATACATGTCCGTCATATCTACTTTTCCAAACACTTATACCCTTGTTTTGGACTCTAACTTGCATGATTTGAATGGAACTGACCCGGACTAACGCTGTTTTCAGCAGAATTACCATGGTGTTGTTTATGTGTAGAAACAAACGTTCTCGGAATGACCTGAAATTTCACGGAGCCACTTTTCGGAAAATATAAAAAATACCTGCAAAAGATGAAGGCCAGGGGACCCACCACCTATCCACCAGGGTGGGGCGCGCCCCCCTACCTCGTGGGCCCCCTGGTGCCTCTCCGACTCCAACTCCAACTCTATATATTGTGTTTCGGGGAGAAAAAAGTCAGAGAGAAGAAATCATCGCGTTTTACGATACGGAGCCGCCGCCAAGCCCTAAAACCTCTCGGGAGGGCTGATCTGGAGTCCGTTTGGGTCTCCGGAGAGGGGAATCCGTCGCCATCGTCATCATCAACCATCCTCCATCACCAATTTCATGATGCTCACCGCCATGCGTGAGTAATTCCATCGTAGGCTTGCTGCACGGTGATGGGTTGGATGAGATTTATCATGTAATCGAGTTAGTTTTGTTAGGGTTTGATCCCTAGTGTCCACTATGTTCTGAGATTGATGTTGCTATGACTTTGCTATGCTTAATGCTTGTCACTATGGCCCGAGTGCCATGATTTCAGATCTGAACCTATTATGTTTTCATCAATATATGAGAGTTCTTGATCCTATCTTGCAAGTCTATAGTCACCTATTATGTGTTATGATCCGTTAGCCCTGAAGTGATAATAATCGGGATACTTACCGGTGATGACCGTAGTTTGAGGAATTCATGTATTCACTATGTGTTAATGCTTTGTTCTAGTACTCTATTAAAAGGAGGCCTTAATATCCCTTAGTTTCCGTAAGGACCCCGCTGCCACGGGAGGGTAGGACAAAAGATGTCATGCAAGTTCTTTTCCATAAGCACGTATGACTATATTCGGAATACATGCCTACATTACATTGATGAACTGGAGCTAGTTCTATGTCACCCTAGGTTATGATTGTTACATGATGAACTGCATCTGGCATAATTCTCCATCACTGATCCATTGCCTACGAGCTTTCCATATGTTGTTCTTCGCTTATTTACTTTCCCGTTGCTATTGCTATCATCACTACAAAGTACCAAAAACATTACTTTTACTACTGTTACCTTTTGCTACTGTTACCACTACTATCATATTACTTTGCTACTAAACACTTTGTTGCAGATATTACGTTTCCAGGTGTGGTTGAATTGACAACTCAGCTGCTAACACTTGAGAATATTCTTTGGCTCCCCTTGTGTCGAATCAATAAATTTGGGTTGAATACTCTACCCTCGAAAACTGTTGTGATCCCCTATACTTGTGGGTTATCAAGACTATTTTTTGGCGCCGTTGCCGGGGAGCATAGCTCTATTCTTTGAGTCGATTGGGATATATATATATATATATCTGCTTATCATTATGAATAATTTGAGAGATCCAAAAACCAAGATCTATCCCTCAACTACGAGGGGAGGTAAGCAACTGCCATCTAGCTCTGCACTTGATTCACCTTCTGTTTTGAGTAAGCTTGCGACACCTACACCTACTTCTGCTATTCGTTCTGATATGTCGCATGTTATTGATGATGCCACTTCTGCTACGCATGATACTTATGATGAAACTACTTCTATGCCTGATACTACTGTGCCACTTGGTTATTTTCTTGATGAACAACTTGCTAGGGCTAGAGAGATTGAAAATATTGAATCTGATAATACTGATGAAAGTGATGATGAACAATCACTTGTTATTCCTAAGGGTTATGTTTTTGATCAAGAAGCTTCTTTAGCTATTTTAGCTTGCAAAGATAGCTAGTTATGAACTCAAAAGGTTATTAGCTAAATGGAATACGCAATCTCTAAATGCTAGAATGAAACCTGACCCTGCTTTTGCTACTTCACCTATCTGTGTTACTGATAAGGATTATGAATTCTCTGTTTATCCTGATATAATTACTTTGGTTGAATCTGATCATTTTCATGGTTATGAATCTGAAACTGTTGTGGCACATCTTACTAAACTTAATGATATAGCCACCCTGTTCAATAAAGATGAGAGAACTCGTTACTTTTATATCCTTAAAATATTTCCTTTCTCATAAAAGGGTGATGCTAAGATATGGTTTAATTCTCTTGATCCTGGTTGTGTGCGTAGTCCCCAGGATAAGGTTTATTACTTCTCTGCTGAATATTTCCCTGCTCGTAAGAAACAAGCTGCTTTAAGGGATATATATAATTTTGCGCAAATTGAAGAAGAGAGTCTCCCACAAGCTTGGGGGAGGCTTCTCCAATTACTTAATGCTTTGCCTGATCATCCTCTTAAGAAAAATGAAAAACTTGATATCTTTTATAATGGACTAACCGATGCCTCTAGAGATTACCTGGATAGTTGTGTTGGTTCTATTTTGCGAGAAAGAACACCGGATGAAGCTGAAATTCTATTGAATAATATGTTGGCAAATGAAAATAATTGGACACCTCCGGAGCCAGTTCCTGAGCCTATTCCTAAACCAACTCCGAAGAAGAGGGGTATTCTATTTTTCAGTCCTGAAGATATTCAAGAGGCAAAGAAATCAATGAAAGAAAAAGGTATTAAAGCTGAAGATGTTAAGAATTTACCTCCTATTGAAGAAATACATGGTATTAATTTACCGCCTGGTGAAGAAACATATGATCTTAATCCTTTACCTATTGAAGAAACTCATGGTCTTGGTAACCCGACACAGGTAGTAAAGGTAAATTCTCTCTATAGATATGATAAAGCTGAAATCCCATTTACTAAATTTTCTAGCCCATGCTTAGATGAGTTCGATAAATTTATGGCTAAGCAAGAAGATTTTAATGTTTATTTTGGTAGACAATTGAAATACAATTCAAATATGCTTGAACACTTGGGTGATTATATGGCTAATGTCAAAGATGAACTTAAACTTATTAGTAAACATGCTTCTATGGTTACCACTCAAGTAGAACAAGTACTTAAAGCTCAAAATGATTTGCTCAATGAATTGAATAATAAGAATAATGATCATGCTGTTAGAGTTATGACTAGAGGTTGTAGAATGACTCAGGACCCTTTGTGTCCTGAAGGCCATCCTAAGAGAATTGAGCAAGATTCTCAGAGAAATAATATAGATGCACCTAGTTCTTCTAAAAAGAAGAAAAAGAAAAATGATAGGACTTTGCATGTTTCTAGTGAACCTATTACTGAAACACCTGAGAATCCAAATGATATTTCTATCTCTAATCCTGAAACACAATCTGGTAATGAACCTGAAACTAATGATAATGCTAATAATAATGTTCATAATGATGCTCAACCTAGTAATGATAATGATATAGAAATTGAACCTGTTGTCGATCTTGATAACCTACAATCAAAGAATCAACGTTATGATAAGAAAGACTTTGTTGCTAGGAAACATGGTAAAGAAAGAGACCTTGGGTCTAGAAACCCATGCTTTTCCTCCCAAACCATCCAAGAAAAAGGATGATCAGGATTTTGAGCGCTTTGCTGAAATGATTAGACCTATCTTTTTGCGTATGCGATTAACTGATATGCTCAAAACAAATCCTTATGCTAAGTACATGAAAGATATTATTACAAATAAAAGACAGATACCGGAAGCTGAAATCTCCACCATGCTTGATAATAATACTTTTAAAGGTGGAATACCAAAGAAACTTGGAGATCCAGGAGTACCCACTATACCATGCTCCATTAAAAGAAACTATGTTAAAACTGCTTTATGTGATCTTGGAGCCGGTGTTAGTGTTATGCCTCTCTCTTTATATCGTAGACTTGATTTGAATAAGTTGACACCTACTGAAATATCTTTGCAAATTGTTGATAAATCAACTGTTATACCTATCGGTATTTGTGAGGATGTGCCTGTTGTAGTTGCAAACGTTACTATTTTAACGGACTTTCTTATTCTTGATATTCCCGAGGACGATAGTATCTCTATTATTCTTGGAAGACCCTTTTTGAATACTGCAAGGGCTGTTATTGATTGCACTAAAGGCAATGTCACTTTTCATGATAATGGTAATGAGCATACGGTCCACTTTCCGAGGAAACAACCTCAAGTTCATAGTATCAACTCTATTGGAAAAATTCCATCGATTATATTTGGAGGTTTTGCCTCTTCCTACTGTCAAGAAGAAATATGATATTCTTATTATTGGGGATGTGCATATCCCCGTTGAGGTAACATAGTGTTATTCGAAATTTCTCCGATTCCATGTTATTCGGAATGAGTTCGTTAACAAGACTTGATCAACCTTGTTAGTGGATTCCTTTTGATGATCATGAGATGGATGAAACTAGAAGGCACAACCTTCTGTACCCCACTTTTACTTTCTGTTATTTATATTAAATAAAATAAAAATAATACTTTTCCGTCTGTTATCTGATTATCCGTGCAATATAAAAATACCTCGAAAATAAAAGTTCTCCAAATGCCCTGAAATTTAAATATGATTTTTTCCAGAATATTTGAGAATATTTGGCACTGAGAACACAGTAGGGGGTCAACCACCTGCCCACGAGGGTGGAGGGCGCGCCCTACCTCCCTAGGCGCGCCCCCCTACCTTGTGGGCCCACGGTGGCCCTCCTCCACTTATCCTTTCACCCACACACTTCTTCTTCCTCCCACAAACACGAATATCCAGCTCAAGCATGAGTTCTAGCTCATTTTGCTGCCATTTTCGATCTCCTTGCTCAAAGCACATCTCACAAAACTGCGTGAGGAGATTGTTCCTTGGTATGTGACTCCTCCATTGGTCCAATTAGTTTTTGTTCTAGTGCTTTATTCATTGCAAATTCTTGCTGCTTAGGTGACCCTATTCTTGAGCTTGCATGTCAAATTTATATGGTCAAAAGTAGTTTTGATGCATGATATAGGCTCTAGGCACTTGTAGGAGTAGTTGCTATCAATATTATTGAGTTTGGTTTACTTTTATTTTGAAGTTACTAAAATTTCAGAATTTTTTAGAAAATGATAAAGAGATTTTTGAGGGGCTCATCGAGCCGAGGCTCAAGGGAAAAGCAAAATGAAGAGGCACAGAAGCCTAAATATAATTTGCCTCGCATCGCGCAGGTTAGGTCGTGTGAATAGCACTCTGATGAATTCTTGAGAGCAACCGGGATTTATGAGGATTTTTATGAATTGGCAAAGAATGCAGGCCTCACCGACTTCCTCCACGACCAACGCGAACAGTATCTCTTACTCACCAATACTTTTGTGCAAAACTTCTAATATTATCCTAGGGAATCACCTCCTTCAGTAGAGTTTCATTTATATGATGTGGTTATGAAGATGTCACTTTATGATTTTTGTCGGGTTTGTTTGATCCCTTTTGAGGGTAGTTTAGAGGAACTACATCGCAAGGATGTGGAAGGTTTTATTGATACTATCACTGTAGGGGAAACTAGGAAGGTTTCCGATGCACGAATCACTAGCATACATTTTCCTGTTTTACGCTACTTTGCAATATTTGCTAGTCGTTGCTTAATTGGTCGTGGAAACTGTGGAAACCTTAGTGTTCCTGATATTTTTATTCTGTTCCATGGTTTATACGCTGATAACTCTGTTAGTATGGGCGGTATTATTGCTAAACGGTTAAGTCTTAACCATACAAAAGGACCCATCTTTGGTGGTATTTATGCTTCACACCTTGCTGCACATTATGATATACCTATTAGGCACTATGAAAAAGAAGAAAAATTGTTGCCTCATGTTTATTTAGATTATAAGAGTATGGTAGCACATGACTTTATTATAAAGGATAGGGAAGGGGAGCTGAAATACAAACTGTTCTTTGATAAACATCATCCTGAGACTATCACCTTGCCTGCTCCTTCCTTGTTTAATTTATCTTCAGGCAAGTACCTTGTCTCGCCGAAGGACATTCACGCCTACCGGAACCCTACATCAGCCACAGAGCCAGAGGCGGAACCACAAGTTGGTCCTCCGCGACAATCTACTTACCTGTGGGATCCAGAGATGATTGCCAACCAGTGGCAATCAGAGTCTTCTTCATCTCAATACGACCCCAACTTTTATTACGGATATCAGCCAGGCCAGCATTGTCCACAGACCAACTTAGGCCAAAAGCCTAAGCTTGCATGCCTGCAGGTCGACTCTAGAGGTCCCACCGACATTACATATATGTTCACACACTCATCGCTACACGTCGGTGCTCATACTTTTTCATTGTATCATCCATCCTAGTTTATTTTCCTTTTTATGCTTTCTTCTTGCGTGTTTAATAAAACTTAAGAAAAACCAAAAAATTAGTTGTAGCTTTTAATTTATTCACTTTCCATGCTTGTAGT